>NW_026612693.1:0-88393 GCF_029582105.1 Oenanthe melanoleuca
GAGCATGGGATATTGAGTGGCTGCACACAAGTGGCTCCAGGACACTTCCTGCCGCGACACTTGCCTCTGGGAACAGCTTCTTGTACATGGCTGGGCTCCCCTTTATACTTCCAGGCATTTCCTGCCCATCTGCATCCTCAGGGATGAGGCTGTTTGTCTCACAGCCATGGCTCTGAGGGAGCAGGGACGCCTGTGCAAAGGGCTGCCTCCCTCTGCACTCTGGCAGCTCTCACTGAGGCTCTGCCAGGGGTGAAGGCTCCTGCAGAAATATCCCAAGGCTGCAGATCTTCCTCATCCTGCTCCTCCACTGCTGGTACCACAGAGTTCCCTGCACATAGGAACACCACCTTTTCCTCTGGAGAAACCTGTTCCAGCACAGCAACGAGGGTCTTCTGCTGTGGCACTACCACAGCATCCTTGAAACCGTGGGCTGGGAAGTGACATCTCCTGGCAATGGCTGCTGTGTGTCTGGCTGATGGAACCCTATTCTGCAACGGCCTTGGCCTCCACATTTTCTTTCTGGATTTTCCTGGCCAATCTACATGCTCAGGAAGGAGCAGGTTACGGTGACATCTGTAGGGAAAAAACCAGAAGATGTGGAATAAAAGAAGAAGGCACACCATTGAGTCGAGGCAGAAGAAATATAAAAAAGTTTCTAAAATGGAGTCAGTAGCAGAAGTAAGGTGGTGTAGTGGTTTTGGTTTGTCAATTTCCATACACTCATTTCCTGCTTTGAGATGGGATTAGGAGAAAAGAAAGGCAGGCTTAAAACTTAAAGAATGTAAAGGAAACTTTTATTAATAACCTAAAAGAATAATAAAATTCAGAAGAAAACCTTGTCTTTCAATACAGGATGTGACCATATGTACGCATTTTATCAGCATCTGTTGAATCCAGGTGGGGCAGTGTTCCTTATCTCTGTGGGAGATATTATCTGCTAATGAGCCATCTGTTAAAACCAGGTGCAGCAGTAATATTTATCTTTTCCACAACCCATCCTTCCTCCAGGGATATACCATCTGCTAATGGGCCATTGAGTTCCACTGCATGACTGATAAAATTACATCATCCCATTGGGAGATGATCCAGCCAGGGGAGGAGCCGAGCCTTTCCTACCTGGATAAAAACTGAGATGATGAACACCAAAGCAGCCTTTTTCCCCTGGATTCCAGAGGAAAACCAGACCATTCCACATCATCACTGGAGCTTCAGAGGAAAACTGCATCCTTCTACAGGATCACTGCTTGAACTGAAGCACATCTGCCACTCCAGGAGGACTGCAGCCACCATTTAACGGGACTGCTACCAACACCCTGACTGACGGACTGTCAGGTTGTATTCTGACTTGGTGAGTGTTTTGGGTTTGTTCTTTGCTCTTTGTAATATTGTATTTCTATTTTAATTATCCTAGTAAAGAACTGTTCTTCCTATTCCTGTCTCTTTGCCTTAGAGCCCCTTAAATTCAAAATTATAATAATTTTGAGGGAGGGGGTTTACGTTATCCCTTTTAAAGAGACACTCCTGCCTTTCTTAGCAGACACCTGCATTTCAAATCAAGACAGGAAGATTTTGGGTCTGAATCTTAGTGTTTGGGAGCTTTATACAGATGCAAGTTGCCCAAAGATTTCCTGAGTTGAACTTGGGAAAGGAGGGACTCGCAGTCCATGGAGTTCTCTTCTTGTTTTTTTTCCCTCAAACCAGGATTTGTCATTCCCAAGGCGTGCAAAGACGGAGCAGAAGGAAAAGCCCCAGAAATCCCTCATGAGGAGAGGGAAACCCAGCCCAGGGAGCTGCGAGGAGGAAAGACCCTCCCTGAGCCAAGAAGGCGGCCGGAGATGCAGGCAGAGCTCAGAGCTGGTGGAGAAGCCTCATGGAGGGGAGAAGCCCCACAAGTGCTTGGAATGTGGGAAGGGTTTCAGCTGGAGCTCCCATCTGATCCAGCACCAGATGATCCATACTGGGGAGAGGCCTTATGAGTGTGGGAAATGTGGGAAGAGCTTCACAACTATTTCTTATCTGCTGCAGCACCAGGTCGTCCACACTGGGGAACAGCCCTACACCTGCTTGGAATGTAGGGAGAGCTTTAGGTGGATGTCTAGTCTGATTAAACACCAGCGCATCCACTCTGGGGAGAAGCCCTATGAGTGTCCTGTGTGTGATAAGAGGTTTCAGACCAGCTCCAATCTCCTCAGACATGAGCGGATTCACACAGAAGAGAGGCCCTTCCGCTGCCCCGACTGCGGGAAGGGATTCAAGCAAAACTCCACCCTCAGTGCCCACCGGCGCATCCACACTGGGGAGAGGCCTTATGAGTGTGGGAAATGTGGGAAGAGATTCAGAAACATCTCCCACCTGATGCAGCACCAGGTGGTCCACACAGGGGAACGGCCCTACACCTGCTTGGAATGTGGGAAGAGCTTTGGGCAGAGCTCCACCCTGAGAGTCCACCAGCGGATCCACACTGGCGAGAGGCTCTACCAGTGTCCTGTGTGTGATAAGAGGTTTCAGACCAGCTCCCATCTCCTCCTACATGAGCGGATTCACACAGAGGAGAGGCCCTTCCGCTGCCCCGACTGCGGGAAGGGATTCAAGCAAAACTCCACCCTCAGTGCCCACCGGCGCATCCACACAGGGAGAGGCCTTATGAGTGTGGGAAATGTGGGAAGAGATTCAGAAACATCTCCCACCTGATGCAGCACCAGGTGGTCCACACAGGGGAACGGCCCTACACCTGCTTGGAATGTGGGAAGAGCTTTGGGCAGAGCTCCACCCTGAGAGTCCACCAGCGGATCCACACTGGCGAGGGCTCTACCAGTGTCCTGTGTGTGATAAGAGGTTTCAGACCAGCTCCAATCTCCTCCTACATGAGCGGATTCACACAGAGGAGAGGCCCTTCCGCTGCCCCGACTGCGGGAAGGGATTCAAGCACAACTCCAACCTCACTGTCCACCGGCGCACCCACACCGGGGAGAGGCCCTACGAGTGTCCTGAGTGTGGGAAGAGCTTCTCACAGAGCTCTAACTTGACCCACAAACGGAGCCATCACTAAGGGAAGCCCTGTGAGTGCCCCGAGTGTGGGAGAGCTTCGTGCTCTGCTCCAGCTCCATCCCCCATGGGAGGATGGGTGTTGGATGATCCCCAGTGGCCCGTTGGGCAGAGCCCTGGTGATCCGTGGCCATGGTGATCCCCGTTGTGTGGCGGGACGGGGTTGCCGAGATTTCTCTCCTTTCTCCTTGTCCTGCTGTGATTTGGTTGGTAATAAATTCCCTCCCTGTGCCCAGGCTGGGTCTGTTGTTC
The DNA here is from genome assembly GCF_029582105.1 of Oenanthe melanoleuca. NCBI lineage: Eukaryota > Metazoa > Chordata > Aves > Passeriformes > Muscicapidae > Oenanthe > Oenanthe melanoleuca. The sequence continues at coordinate 3,298 of NW_026612693.1, forward strand.
CCGTTCGGTGCTCGGGGCGGGATCTCTCCTGTTCCTTCTCTCAACTCCCGGGCCTCTCCTCAGCCAATCAGACAATGCTATGGAGAAGTTTCAGCCAATCAGAGAGAGCAGCTCTGATGACTCACCGGTTGCCGGGCAGACCCGCAGCACCCAGTGTTCCCCACCTGGACCCCGCCCTCCCCGCGCAACCACGATCCCCCCGCGGGGTCCCCCCCAGTCCCGCCTCCCAGTAAATGGAACTGGGTCTAACTGGGAAGCTTTATTGGGAACACTGGGAGCAGCTGGGCGGGGGCAGAGTGACAGCAGGGCTGGGGGTACACACAATCCCCCCCCAAATCAGCAAGGGGACAGAGCGGGGGGTCCTGGCCGGGCCTGCGGCCACGGGGAGGGGCTGCAGCCACTGCTGGGTCAGGAGCTCTCAGAGCAGAGAAAAGTGGATGACACTGTGTTGGTGGCCCCAGGGGGAGCACACACGCTCCCGGCCACTCCCTCACCTTCTTGCATAGATTCCGAGCCCCAGCGCCAGGAAGACGAAGCCCAACTTGAAGACCCGATCCCCGTCAGCACTTTGCTGCACCCGGCGGCAACATCATTGGGTTCCGCAGGGTCAGGATCCTCCAGATCCCTTCACAGACACCCCAAGCCCCTCTAAGCACCTCTCCAATCTCCCCCAACCCACCGAGGACCCCCTGAAACCTCCTCCCAGTCTTGTACCAGCCTCCCCGGGACCCACCAAAGCCTTTCCTGTCCCTCTCAGGATCTCACAGCCCCCTCCCAGTTGGCCCCCACAACCCCAGGACTCCCAAACCCTCTCCCAGTCCCTTCCCAGCCTCTCCATGACTCAACAAGACTCCTTCCAGTCTCTTCCTAGCAGAAGCAACCTCATTCCAACCCTACTTTCCAATCCCTGATCTTTTTCCAGCCCCTCCAAGCTCACTCAAATCCCACTCTGTTACACCCAGCACCCCCAAACTCCCTCCCAGTGCCCATCAGGACCGGCTGAACCCCATCACACCCTCCTCAGCATCCTTCAAACCCCTTGTCAGTCATTCTAAACCCTGAAACCCCTCTCCCAGTTTAAACCAGGTTATCTCAAACTTGCTCCCAGTTACTCCCAGGACATCTCAGTCCCTTTCCCTGCCCCCCCAGTACCTCCACACTGCCCTTGCACTGCAGGGTCCAGGCTGTGCCCCAGTGCAGGCTCAGGGGGTGCTCCAGGCTGATGTGTTCCACCTGGAAGCTGGAGGTGACCCCCACACCTGGGGAGGGTTTCCAGCAGCACCAGGAGCTTGAAAGAATCCAGTCCCCACTGGAGACCAGGTCGGTGGCCACCACATGCCCTGAGAGCTCCTGCTGGCCCTGGAACCACCTCAGCTGGATCTGGGCAGGGTAGAAATCCATCACAGAGCAGAGCAGGCAGCCAGGGCTGGGCTGGGATCGAGGGCCACAGTGAGATGGACACTGGGGGGCACTGGGAGAGAGTGAGGATACACTGGGATCAGCTGAGGGGAACTGGGAGTGATGGGAGAGGGGTGGTGTGGCACTGAGAGGGACTGGGCATGAAATTGGAGAGAGTGGGAGAACACTGGGAGGGAGTGGATTGGATCAGGGTACTGGGAGAGGGGATGTCAGTCTGGGATTGGACTGAAAGGGACTCGGGAGGGACTGGAGGGGCACTGGGGGAGAGGGTGGAGGTCTGGGAGTGGAGTTAGAAGGAGTGGGAGTGGATTGGAATGGAATGGCTGTGGACTGAGAGGAATTAGGAGAGACTGGTGACACTGAAAGGACTGTGAGGACACTGGGAGGGCCTGGGGAGGCTCTGAGGAGGCCGAGATGCACAGGTGGGGGAGCACTGGGAGAGACTGGGATGGACTGGGGTGTCGCTGTGGGGGCGGATGTGACACATGAAAGGATGCACTGCATTTCAGAAGGGTAAAATCTGTTTATTAGAACAGCATGCTGTCTTTCATACACTCTACAAAGTTTACACTTTATTCATTGTTACAGTAGATCGACATGAGGTTCATTGGTGTAAAACCATCTCCACCTCTGTTTCTCACAAAACTTTTCTCAAAATACTTTTCCCAGCTGCAGGTTTGTTTCTTCTTGCTTATTTTCTTCTTCTTTTCCAGTCTCCATACCAATGGCCAAACTACTTTCAGAAGTAAACCTTATCAATTAACTCTCTCTGGCTCACAGACCAGCTGTAATCCCCTTCCATAATCCAACCTCCCCGCCCCCTTTTTTTTTTTAAACCAAGAGTGCAGCTACTAAGGATTTTGCAGGGCCTTGCAGAAATCCAAGCAGACAGCTGGAGACAAAGCAATACCTCAACTCTCAAGGAAACCATTCAATTATTCTCATCTTCAAAATTAAAATATTCCCATAAACTGACTCATTGCAATCTGGTAAATCCATAAAATATAGACTCTCAGAATCCCGGCATCCATAACCTTGCATTATCAATAAAAATTACATTAAAAAGACACATAGAAAATGAACTTTCAAATAGAGTTACAGACTCCACAATCCCTTGATGACACATTTGTGGCAGAATGATACCTTCACTTTTAGTTCAATAAATTTTCCTCCACATAGAGTTACATTTTGTGGCCAAAAGACCAAGTCATTTGTCCACTCACCAATTAGAACTAAGCAGCATCCACTTTACAACTGGCCACTGCTATCATAATGCAAGCAAACCTAGTTGCTTAAAGTGTGGGCTTTCAGCTACTAATTCAACACCCTTATACAAAAGCATACCTTTCCCCTAGGTACATTGAGTTCCTGTCTTTTGGGGTAGTAAATGCTGTGTGAAAGGAAATGGTGCAAGACACATCACTCAGTCCTGCCAACCTCTCTGTGGAGGAGAACAAAACCCAAAGTAAAGGTAACATCCACCAATTTAAATTTGTGTTTTCAGCCTGAGTCAGATGTCCCCATTTACTTGCCTTGAGTGATCACCTTCACACAGTGTTCTTTCAGAGTCCACACTTCAATCCACCTGATGGTCGGTGTCTCCCATGCATTCTGCTTTGGCTGTGGAATCATCCATCCTGCTCCTTCTGGTGTGCTCCAAGTACGGCTTAACACAGCGAGCAGCAACCCAACGAGGGCCATCCTCTGCCAAAACACAAGCATACCCTCTCCCCATGTTATTAATTGCACTGGGCCAGCCCATATTCCAGTAATGAAATCCTTAACCCATACCTTAACATCCTTATGAAAATTCGGCTGTTTAGAATTTAAAGAAGAAAAATCATGAAATTTAGGATACATCTGTGAATCAGGCAAAGGACACAAGAAGTTTAAGACATAAACAGCTTTGTCCAATCTCACGTGAGGTGCTTCCCCTTTACATTCCCCCATTTTTGCTTTTGAATTTGGCACTTCACCAAGAGCACTTTCAATAATTGCTTGGCCTGCCAGGGTATGGGGGATACCCATAGATGTTCAATCCCACAGACATGAAAAAATATTTGCAATTTCTGTGAAATAATATGCTGGACCATTATTCATTTTTATATGCAAGGGAACACCTAAAATAGAAAAAGCATGACAAAAATGATGAATAGCATCTTGAGCTGTTTCACCTGCAAATGCTGATGCAACTACAGCACGAGAAAAAGTATCAACCATAATATGAACATACTTTAAATGAGCAAATTCAGGCATTCTTGTAACATCAGTTTGCCATTCTTGCAAAGGGAGTAGACCCCTGGGATTAGTACCGTAATATTTTGAAATATGAGTCATCTGACAATCAGGACAAGAAAAAATGATCGATTTTTCCCCTGAAAGCTAATATCCCTGGTTAAAGTCAAAATAGGGTGAGAAAGCTAATGATATGTTATTTGGCCTGTAAAATAAAACAAAGCAGATTACAATTCATAAGGCTTTTGAAAACACCGTTCAAAGTATCATTGCTGTCCAGCTATCACAACAGTTAGAGGATCATGGCCTAAAATCTCATGACAACGTCTGCGACCTTTGATGATAATGTCTGCAAAAAGTTCATAAAGCCCTGGAGCTGTTTTCCAGGATCTGAAAGACAAAAATATCCACTCCAAAATAAGCAATGTATCTCCCCACTCATCATTCCATTGACCCAATATTCCACATGGCACTTCATGATCTTTTAAGGTAAATAATAACACTCCAACACAAGGATCTATCCTGTTAACAGATTTACACATCAAAGCCAGTCCAGTTTCTTCTAAAGCCTTTTCTGCTGCAGCAGTCAAATATATCTTATCAGTAAAGAAAGTAGTCCCTGATGGCAATTCAAATAAAGGTAATAGTTAATGATTAATTATCCCTAAATATGGCCTAATCCAACCTATTGCACCAACCAATTTTTATACATCAATAACAGTTTTAACTTTAGTGTCCAATTTTACAAGTTGAGACATAATCTGAGTATTGGCCATTATCAACCCCAAATATTTCCAAGGCATTTGTTTCTGTACATTCTCTGGGACAATAATTAAACCAATAGTTTCCAAAATTGTGACAGCACATTGTTCAAGAGCTGACAATTGTTGTTCATTTTCAGATGCCAAGAAGATATCATCCATGTAATGATTTCCTAGGTTCAGCATGATTTAAAGAGGGCACAGTAAAAGCAAGTTTTCTTTCTCTTGTTCAGTCAATGGAACAGTAAAAAGACAATATTTTATTTCAATGATAACTATTTTCCATCTCTGTAGAATCATTGTGGATGTTAGGAGACCTGCTTGCAAAGCTCCCATTTTGGCCATCACAGCATTTATCTGCCATAAACTCTGCAAAAATCTCCATTTCCCTGACTTCTTTTTATCACAAAACCTAGGGTATTCCATGGGCTGAGGAATTCTTCAATATACTCAGCTTGCAGCTGTTCTGCTACTAAATTTTTGCAGGGCAGTAAGCTTTTCAATAGGGAGGGCCCAGACAGGCTTATCTGTAAACCATGCCAAGGCCACAACCATCACTCAGGATCCTACAGCACAGTGGTCCTTGCTAAAAGCCCCAGTGATTTCTACACCCCATTGAGATAAACAATCTTGTCCCCATAAATTATACAGAGCATTGGTAACACAAGGCCTGATGTCAGCTTGTTGGCCCTCAGCATTTTTCACATTAATTACAACAGCAGACAGACCACCTACAGTTACATCACCCAGTCCTACAACTCCAAAATCTGCTCGAGTGAGGGGCCATGACCAAGGCCAAAAAAGCAGTGAAATGACAGTCACATCTGCTCCTGTGTCAATCAAAGCTGTGATAATTATAGTCTCTGGATGATGTCCCTTGGCTGTGACAATGCACTGTTGTTCCAGATGATGTTCTGTCATTTCTTAAGTCCAAAATACCAGAGATGGTCCTGCAGATCCCAAAACCTCCTGTGCCACGACTCCAGTCCACTACAATTGGAACACAACTCACAAAAGGTATCAGTTGAACAATACAGGTTCCTTTTCTATTCATTTCATATTAATCTTCATAAAAACAGCACAATAAAAGAATATATTTTGTCTGGCTGACATTTAGACAGAACATTTAGTCAGCTATAACAATAGGGTCACTAACTGATACCATGGCATAAATTTGTTCCAAATAATCAGAATTAATAACACCTAAATGGACATTAATACCCTGAATAGTACTACCAGATCTTCCTACTAAAAGAGCATTTAAATTCTCCCCGATAACCATAACCTTACATATTAGATTTGTCAAAATACTCACTATGTCTGCAATGAATATATCAACTCCTACAGAGCCTCACAATTCAGTGAACTGCCTGGGTTTATCTTAGGCTTTACTTTTTGTTCATAATTATCTGGGCCCTGTGCCAAGACCAAAGGATCTCACTTGGTCTGTAAATCCGAATTAGTAAAAGATTTCTCTAAAGCCTTTCACTCAGCTAACTGTCTCCAGGTGTTCTGAAATACACTATATTGTACAAGTTAAAACAAAACTATAGCAAAATACATAATGAAATTATCTTATTAAAGCTGCCAGGTAAAAAGCAAGCAAACAAAATAACACAGTATCATCTGCCTATGCTGTGGAATTCCATGTACCAATTACAGCTAAGCTTCAAATAACTGTGGGAGATAAAATTCAAGGTTACAGAACCTAGATAACTGCTCTGCAGTCTGGGCATGAAAATTAATTGATCTTCTACTAGCATCCAAGTAAAACATCTCAATAAATATTTTTACGTATATAAGTCTCTAAATCATAACCTAGCAAAAAACCCAGCATCAAGTTAGTGCAATTCTATATGGTGAATTTTATCAACATTTCTGTTAAAGGCTAAATCTCGCCATGTCACATACACACAGGTAGCTCTAAATCACTCTAGTAAGTCCTACTAAAATCACAAATCACTAAAAGGACAAGGTTGACTTTAACAAACGTATTTCGATGCGTCTCTCAGACAGTCTGGTAACAGTGCAGCACAGCTCCAGCACTCAGAGCTGCTCGGCTGCTCTGCAGCGAGCGCCGGGGGAGAAGGAGGGGGAGGCGGAGGGTGAGGAGGGGGGGCTGCACCGCGCCGAGGATGCCGAGCGGGGCAGGGCTCGGGGAGGCAAAGAGCTCTGAGGAGCCGGGGGGGCCTCCCAGCCCAGGGAACCAACACAGTTCTGTGGGGCTTTTTTGGTTGGTTGGTTGGTTTTTTCCGTGGTTTTTTTTTTTCTTTTTTTTTCCTTCGTCCATCAAATACCAGAAGCCCAAACTTTTTTAGCCGTACAGACATCTTGTTTTCTGTCAGATTGCAAACAGTCCCTCTCATTACAGTTCTTATCTCTCATTATTCAAAAGCAGAGGAAAAAGAAACTATTTGGGCCTGAAGCTGCAACGAGTCCTTGGTTCTCAGGCTAGAAAAGGATTGTTTTGTCTAATGAAACTGTGGAAGAGAACTTGATATGATGTTCAGACGAAGGCAGTGCAGAACTTGAAAAATAGGAAAGCTAAAACTTAAGGCATCAAAGGCAGGGATGAGTGTTGGAGACAGAGGTAAAGAACACATGAAACAAAGGAAAAGAATGCATGAAACACCTGTACTGTGTCTCTGTCCCTGTTTGTGAAGTTGATACCGAAATAATGAGAAAAAGGACTAATGTAGATATAGTAGTAGCCATGCTAAGGCTTAGAAAACTGCAGTTCTCGGACAGGCCCTGGGAACCAGCCCTGGGAATGAGCTGGAGACTGTGAAACAATAATCAAAGGATTTAGTAGAGCATATAGAACATTTAGAAACTTTTAAGATAAGGCTAAAGTATAATAATAAATAAAGGGTTCTGGTGGTGGGAAGACACGCAAGGGGAATTAAAGGGGGGTAGCTTATAGTTTTGAGTAGACAAGCATGCAGAGTTTATAACTTTTAGGAATGATATCTACAAGATTTATGCATCTGTATTGTCTTGAAGAATGTGTACTTTTGCAAGTAGACCATTTTGTAAAAAGGTATAAAAACCTGACGGAAAAAGGGAACTGCGGGATCCTGACTTTGGACGCTAGTCCGCAGGTTCCCCGGGCCCTGAATAAAGCACCGCATAAACTAACTCTGTTAGTTTGTGTCCTGTTTGGGGCATCGGGCAACAGTTTTCTGGCGACCCAGATGGGACTCCGGAGGCGGCAGGGGCGGTTCGTGGGCTGATCCACTCCACGCTGGCACCAGGTGATTTCTGGGGAGGACATCAACCTGCCCGACCCTGCGCCTGACGGACGACCAGGAGGTAAGCCCGAAGATGCTTTATTCCTTTTATCGAGGGAAAGGGGCCTGCCGATTAAGTCGGAACGGCGTTTCCGCACGGGGGTCATAGACGTCTTTAAGGTTGTGGAAAAGCCTAGGCGCTGACCGTCAGACGCAGCAGTGACTGCGCAGGTTCAGCACTTGCCACTCGCAGAGACGAGAAAGGCAAGGTTTGTGGAAAGGGTGTGAGTGTTGTGTGTGGTGTGTATTGTAAGTGTAATGATGCCTTTGAAAACGTTTAAAACTCTAGCAAGTTCTGGGATGGAAATCCCGGACGATTCACCTTTGGGCTGTTTATTATAACATTGGAATGCGGAGAATTTTGGTCAAGAATTAAGTAAAAAGAAATTGATTGATTTTTGTAATCATGTGTGGCCTTTATATGAACCCGATGGTATGCAATGGCCTAGGAACGGTACACTGAATCCTGACATTATTACACCTTTGATGCATTTCCTGCAAAGTAATGAAAAATGGGATGAAATACCGTATCTAGACCTCTTTTATTATTTGAAAGATAAACCGGAGTGGCAAAAGGAGTGTGGGATCATGGTTTTGAAAACATTAAAACTGAATTGTGAAGGATGTAAGGGGTGGCAGAAAGAGAAGGAATGCTCGGTTAAGTTTTCGGAACCTGAAGAGGATGTTTCTTTGCTGATAGCCCCTAGTGCCCCTCCGATGGAAGAACGTGGAGAAAGTATGCTAGAGGTAGAAAGGGAGGATCAAGAAGCAAAAATAGAAACCACAGATATACCACGAACCCCCTTATGCAAAGAACTCGGAGAGGGCGGTGGGAGGTAGAAAGGAAGAAAAGGGAAGGAGGTGCTCATTTAATGGTGCCGCTGCGTGAAGCAGTCGGGCCGCAGGGGGAACGGGTCATAGTGAAAGTTCCCTTTTCTCCGAATGATTTACTAATTTGGAAACAATCAGCGAGGGCGTATCGGGAAGATCCTGAACGAACTGTGCGGGTGGTAAAAATGGTAATTAAGACTCAGAACCAGGATTGGAATGATTTACAAGTTTTGTTAGACACAATAATGGATTCTACTGAAAAGGAAATGGGGTTTAAAGCCATGACAGAGAAAGCACGGGAAAGGATTAGGTTGCGGCTTGAGGATGGTACAGTAAATGACTTAGTGCCTAGGGAAGATCCGGAGTGGGATCCCAACTCGACGGGCGGGTCTCGGAGACTTAAAGCTTATCAGGATTTGTTAACAGAAGGAATACGGAATGGACTACCGAAAACTTTGAATTGGTCTAAGTTATATTCGGTCAGACAGGAAAAGAATGAGTCTCCATCAACCTTTTTAGAGCGGCTTAAGGAGACAGCTCGTAGATACACTAATTTAGAAGTTGAGGGAGAATCGGGAAAATTACAGCTAGCATTAATTTTTATGGGGCAGTCCCAGGAAGATATCAGAAAGAAATTACAAAAATTGGAGGGAGAAGATACTCGGAATTTAGATAAACTATTGGAAGTCGCGTGGAATGTGTATAATAACAGGGAAAAAGAAATGGCCAGGAAACAACAGGCTACTATGTTAGCGGTGTTACAGCAAGTGGCTGGAAATAATATGAGAGGAGGGAGCCGTGGACGTGGACGAGGAAGGGGAAGAGGAATAGCAAAGGGGGAAATGCCAATGGGTGCGGGAGGACTTATGAATTGAATATGGGAAGAGGAAGAATGCAGCTGGGGATAGATCAATGTGCTCTATGTAAAAATAGAGGACATTGGAAAAATGAGTGTCCTCTCAACCAAGGGATGGGTTTTGGGGGAGGAATTATAGCCAGTGGGGATGGAAATCAGGGACTGATGAATAATACAGGTACTTTCCCGGGAAATCCACAAGGTGTCGCCCAGGCCTTTATGATGGGGAATTACCAGAATCAGAGCTGACTAGACCAGGATTTAAAGGTAATAATGGAAGTAGATGGGGAACTGTTAGAATTTAGAGTAGATACAGGGGCATCATTCTCAGCTGTCAACACTAAGATAGGACCTTTGAGTGATTCTACTATTCAAGTAGTGGGAGTTACGGGACAAGTTGAGGAACGAGCATTTTTGCGGCCATTAGATATAAAATTTGGGGGGAAGGAATTTGACCATATATGCCAAATAGCCCAGAATCACTATTTGGGAGGGATCTATTGTCAATGTTAGAAGCAACGATAATATTTGAAAAAGGTAGAGTAAGATTGGAATTTCCCGAGGAGAATATTGCTAAGCTGTTTGTAGTGAAAAAGTAGAAGCAGTAGAAATACCACAAGAAATAGAGCAAGCTGTAGTACCATGGGTATGGGAAACAGGAGTACCTGGAAAATCAAAAGTGGCACAACCGGTTGTAATAGAACTAAAAGAAGGAGCCTCCCCAGTAAGGGTAAAACAATATCCTTTGAAATTGGAAGCACGAATAGGAATAGCACCTATGATTGAGCAATTTCTTAGCTTAGGAATTTTACAGGAATGTGAGTCAGAATTCAATACTCCGATATTCCCAGTTAGAAAGCCAAATGGTAAGTATAGATTAGTTCAAGATTTAAGAGCAATTAATAATATCACTAAAGATATACACCCAGTAGTAGCTAATCCGTATACATTGTTGACAGCTGTGTCGGAAAAATTTAAGTGGTTCACAGTGATTGATTTGAAAGATGCATTTTTCTGTATCCCCTTGGCACTTGAAAGTAGGAAATACTTTGGCTTTGAGTGGGAGAACCCAGACACGGGATGCAAGAAGCAGCTCACCTGGACGCGTCTACCACAAGGATTCAAAAACTCACCAACTAATTTTGGAAATCAATTGGCTCGAGAGTTAGAAGAATAGAAGATGACTCAGGTAAAAGAATCACCTTTTTTATATGTTCTCCTACAGTATGTTGATGATATCTTTATAGCCTCCGCAGAAAAGGATGTTGCCTTAGACTCACCATTGAATTACTTAATATGCTGGGACAAGCTGGATACCGAGTATCGAAAGAAAAAGCTCAGCTGGTAAAAGCCCAAGTGATTTACCTAGGCTGCGAAATTTCACAAGGGGTGCGAAAGTTAGGAATCAGTCGAGTACAAGCAATTTGCACCATAACCACACCACGAAATCCGCAAGAGTTAAGATCCTTTTTGGGCATGATAGGGTGGTGCCGCTTGTGGATTTCGGAATTTGGACTGAAAGCAAAACCCCTATATGAAGCAGCCAAAAGCCCTGTGTTTCAGTGGGGACAAACGCAAGAAAAGGCATTTCAGAGTTTAAAACAAGCTTTAAAGGAAGCCCCAGCACCAGGATTGCCGGATCTCACAAAACCTTTTCAACTATACGTAAACGAGAGACAGAGACTGGCAATAAGGGTTCTCATCCAAAAATTGGGCTCATGGAAACGCCCGGTAGGGTACTTCTCAAAGCAGCTAGACTCTGTAAGTGCCGGATGGCCCAGTTGTCTTAGGGCTGTGGCAGCAACAGTGCTCCTAATTCGAGAAACCAGAAAATTGACTTTGGGAAAAAGGATGGAAGTATTTGTTCCCCATATGGTCATTGCAGTTTTGGAACAAAAAGGGGGGCATTGGCTCTCATCAAGTCGCATGTTACAATACAGGCACTCCTCCGAGAACAGGATGACATTGAATTAAAAATAACCCGTCATCTCAATCCAGCAGAATTTCTTAGGAGCAGCAGCCAGGAAGAAGGAGGCGAATTGACACATGATTGCATAGAAATCATTGAACAGGTGTATGCCAGCTGGAAAGACCCGAAAGATGAGCCTTTGGAAAATCCGGAATGGGAACTGTTTACAGATGGATCCAGCTTTGTGGAAAACGGAACCAGGTATGCGGGATACGCAGTAGTGACTTTGACACAAATAATAGAAGCTCGAGCTTTAACCCCGGGAACTTCAGCCCAGAAAGCCGAGATAAAGCTCTGGTAAGAGCCTTAGAACTGAGTCAGGGGAAAAGAGTAAACATTTGGACTGATTCAAAATATGCCTTTGGAGTAATACATGTACATGGAGCACTGTGGAAAGAAAGAGGACTGTTGAATTCTCAAGGATCAGAAATTAAGCACAAAGAACAAATACTAGCACTATTGGAAGCAGTGCATAAACCTCAAGAAGTAGCAGTGATGCATGTAAAAGGACATCAAAATGAAGAGGGAAAAGCGTTCCAAGGAAACCAGTTGGCTGACAGAGTTGCCAAACAGGTTGCTGAGAGGTATGGACACAATTAGCTTTATTGCCAGTGCGAACTAACCCTGCCACTTCTTTTCTTGAGCAGAAACCATGGTATACACATGAAGATGAGAAGCTTGCTCAATTTGTTCAGGCCCAGAAGAACGAAAAAGGATGGTATGTCACAGCTGAAGGTCAGGTTGTACTGCCAAAAAAGTAAGAAAACAATTTTAGAAATCGAACATAACAAGTGCCATTGGGAGCAGACGCATTGGTACAATTTTTAAAACGTGAGGTGATTTCCATCAGATGTTAACAATGGCAAAACGGATTAACGCCATGTGTCCAGTCTGTATTAAAAATAACCCAGTGACACGAAGCAAATACAACTAGGAAAGTTACAAGTGGGGCCGCAACCAGGAGACTATTGGCAAATAGATTTCTCAGAGCTACCAAAAGCACAAGGGTACCGTTATTTACTGGTGTATGTGTGTACCTTTTCAGGGTGGCCAGAAGCCTTCCCATGCAGGACTAACCAGGCAAAGGAAGTAATTAAAACTTTACTACGGGAAATCATCCCTAGATTTGGGATCCCATTAGGAATGTCCTCAGATAGAGGACCTCACTTTGTAGCTAGAGTAGTCCAAGAGGTAGCCAGAGTGTTAGGGATAGTTTGAAATCTCCATACGCCCTGGAGACCACAATCTAGTGGCCAAGTAGAACGGATGAATCAGACATTAAAAGGGCAGATTAAGAAAATTTGTCAGGAAGCGAAGATACAGTGGCCTCAGGCACTACCTCTAGCCTTGCTAAGAATCAGGATTAAACCCAGATACTTGGTACTCCCCCAGATCCCTGCTGGAAATCCCCGAATTCCCTCTGGAACATCCCCAAATCCCACAGAACCCCCAAAATGCTGCTTGGAAATCCCTCAGAAATCCCTCAGAATCCCCAAATCGCTAAGAAATCCCAAAATGCCTCCTGGAAATCCCTTAAAAATCTCTCAGAAAACCTCAAATCCCTCAGAAACCCCAAAATCCCCCACAAAAATCCCTCAGAAACCCCCAAATCCCTGCTGGAAATCCCCCAGAAAGCCTAAAATGCCCCATATCCCTCTTGAAACTCCCTGAAACCCCCAGAAATCCCCCAAATCCCCTATAAATCCATCTGGAACCTCCCAAAATCCATCAGAAAACCCCAAAATGCCTCCTGGAACTCCCCCAAATCCCTTCTGGAACTCCCCCAAATCCCTCAGAAACCCCAAAACATCCCAGAAAACTCCAAAATTACCTCCTAAAAATGCCCCAAATTCCCCAGAAATCCGTCAGAAACCCCAAAATCCCTGCTGGAAATCCCCCAAATTCCCACCAAAACCCCTTTGAAACCCCAAAATGCCTCCTGGAAATACCCAAATCCCCCAGAAACCCCTCAGAAAGCCCCAGATGTGGGAAGTGCCGTTCAGAGGATCCAGTAGGCCAAGATGGACTCGGCCACCACGGCCAAGATGAAGGGAACGTTCGTGGGGCGGGAACGGGACAAGCGCAAGGCCAAGGGCGGGGGCGCGCCCGGCCCCAAAAAGGGCACAGGGCACAGTGCCTGTGAGTTATGGAGGATTTATGGGGTCAGCTATGGGATTTGGGGTCACTGATGATGTTTGTGATCAGGGCTGGAGCATAGGGCACAGTGCCTGTGAGTTATGGAGGATTTAGGGGGTCAGCTATGGGATTTGGGGTCACTGATGATGTTTGTGATCAGGGCTGGGGCACAGGGCACAGTGCCTGTGAGTTATGGGGTCTCCTATGGGATTTGGAGTTAGTTCTGGAATTTGGGATCAGTTATGAGGTCATTTATGGGGTTTGAGATCAATTCTGGGATTTGGGATCGGGGCCAGGGCACAGTGTCTGTGAGTGACAGGGGATTTATGGGGACAGGTATGGGATTTGAGGTCAGGTATGGGATTTAGAATGGGAGCTGAGGCACAGGGCACAGTGCCAGTGAGTTGTGGGGCCATTTATGGGGTCACTTATGGGGTCAGCTATGGGATTTGTTGTCAATTATGGGATTTGGGGTCAGCTATGGGATTTGAGGTCAGTTATGGGGTAATTTATGGGATTTGGGATTGGGGAATTTGGGGTTCTGTCTGTGCCTTTGGGATACTTTGAGGTGTTTTTTGGGGTAATTTGGGGTGTTTTAGGATAATTTGGGGTTCTCTGTTCCTTTGGAATAATTTGGGGTGGTTTTGGGGTGATTTGGGATTCCCTCTGTGCTCTGGGGTAATTTGGGGTTCTGTCTCTGCCTGTGGGATAATTTGGGGTGTTTTTGGAGTAATTGGGGCTTTTTGAGGTAATTTGGAGCTGTCTCTGTGCCATGGGATAATTTGGGGTGTTTTTGGAGTAATTTGGGACTCTTATCTGTGCTTTGGGGTAACTTTGGGGTGTTTTGGGGTAATTTGGGATTCTCTCTGTGCTCTGGGGTAACTTCTGGATGTTTTTGGGATAATCTGGGGTGTTTTGGGAGTAATTTGGGGTTCTCTCTGTGTTTTGGGTAACTTTGGGATGTTTTTGGGGTCTCTCCTCAGGGGATGCCGCCGCTGGCACAACCACCCTAGATGCTGCCACAGCTGAGGGGGAACCACCCTACATCCCCCCCCCAGGCATGATCCCAGCCTGGGAATGGCCCCAAACCCCAGGATCCCCCTGGGAATGACCCCAAATCCTGGAATGGCCCCGATGCCAACCTCACAATCTGTGAGTGACCCTATAACCTGAGTTATAGGGGATTTATAGGGTTGATGGGGGATGAATGGGGTTGATGGGGGATTTTTGGGGGTTAATGGAGTCACATGATCCCATCCCTGGAAGGCCCCCAAATCCCAGGATCCCCCCAGGAATGGACCCATCCCCAGGGGATTCTAGGCAGGTTTTTCGCAGATTTTGGGGGATTTTTGTGAGATTTTGGGGTGATGTTTTGGTGTGTATCCAGTGTGACTTTGGACTGATTTTGGGCTGATTTTGGCTAAGTTTTGGGTGATTTTGGCTGATTTGGGGCTGATTTTGGGGCTGGTTTTGGCTGGTTTTTGGCTGATTTTTTCTGATTTTGAGCTGATTTTTGCGGATTTTGTCTGGTTTTGAGCTGTATTTGTCTGATTTTGGTTTTTCTCCCCATTCCCCGCAGCTGTCAGAGAACCCTCTAAACCACATCCTGCTCCTGTCCAGCGAGCTGATGCTCTCCATGCTCTTCAAGCAGTGATAGCCAGGAATCGGGAATTCCGGGGGGAACTGAGGGAGATCACAGGGGGAGGGGGTGGAATTTTGGGGGGAAATACCGGGATTTTTTGGGGGGGGAATTTCAGGATTTTTCGGGTGGTTTCTGGATTTTTGGAGGAATGTTTCTGGATTTGGAGCGAGGGCAGGAATTTCTGAATTTTTGGGGGAACGTTTCTGAATTTTTGAAGGAACATTCGCGGAATTTTTGGGGGACCATTCCCGGATTTTGGGGAAGCATTCTCAGATTATTTGGAGTTTGGGAGAATGTTCCTGGATTTTTGGGGACCATTCACAGGTTTTGGGGGAGCATTCCCGAATTTTTGGAGGAACATTCTCGATTTTTTTTAGAGGAACATTCCCTTTTTTTTTTTTTTTGGAGGAACGTTCCTGGGTTTGGGGGAACATTCCTGCATTTTTTGAGGGAACATTCCTCGGTTTTTTGGGGACCATTCCCAGGTTTTTGGGGGATCACTCTCAAGTGTTTGAGGAACATTTCCAGTTTTTTTGGAGGGAGCATTCCCGTGTCTGGGGGAACATTCTTGGGTTTTTGGGGGCCATTCCTGGGTTTTTGGGGGATCACTCTCAAGTGTTTGAGGAACATTTCCAGCTTTTTTGGAGGGAACATTCCCGTGTCTGGGGGAACATTCTTGGGTTTTTGGGGGCCATTCCTGGGTTTTTGGGGGATCACTCCCAAGTGTTTAGGAAACATTCATATGTTTCTTTGGGGGACCATTCTTGGGTTTTTTGGGGACAATTCCTGCATTTTTTGCAGAACATTTCTGAATTTTTGAGGGAACATTCCCAAATTTTGGAGGAAACATTCCCAGGTTTTGGGGAACATTCCCGGGTTTTTTGGGAACCATTCCCAGATTCTGGGGGGAACATTCTCTGGTGTTTGGGCTACCATTCCTAGGTTTTCTGGGGGCCATTCCCAGGTTTTCTGGAGGAACGTTCCTGAATTTTTGGGGGCAATATTCCTGGGTTTTTTGGGGGACTATTTCTGAATTTTTGGGGAATTTTTCTGAATTTTTGAGGGAACATTTGCAGAATTTTTGGGGGAACATTCCTGGTTTTTTGAGGGAACATTTCTGGGTTTTTGGAGACCATTGCTAGGTTTTTTGGGGACCGTTCCTGGGCTTTTGAGGGAACATTCCTGGAGTTTTTTAGGGAACATTTCTGAATTTTGGGGGACATATCTGAATTTTTGAGGGAAGACTCCTGAACTTTTTGGGGTACCATTCCTGAATTTTTGTGGTACCATTCTCGGAATTTTTGGGGACCATTCTCGTGTTTTTTGGGGTACCACTCCCAGGTTTTTGGGGTATCATTCCTAGATTTTTTTCAGGACCATTCCCTGATTTTTTGGTACTATTCCCAAACTTTTTGGGGTACCATTCCTGAATTTTTGGAGTACTATTCCTGGTTTTTGGGCTATCCGTGGCCCTATTCCCCTGTGCCAGGTTCCTGGGGTTCAAGGAGCTGCACCTGGTGCCCGGCGCCACGACATCGCCTTGGTGGAGTTGGACACCGAGGTGCAGGCGGGCACCGCCCACGAGGCCCTGCAGGGCTCCAAGATCACCCAGAGCAATGCCACAAAGATCTCCTTCACCAAAGAGTGACCCCAAAACCTTCCCAAACACCCCCAAACCCAAAAAAAACCCGCCTGGAATATCCCAAAATCCCAGAGAAACACCCCAAAATCCCAGAGAAATGCCTCAAAAACCTCTCCTGAATATCCCAGAACTGCCCCAAAACATCCCAGAATCCCAGAGAAATGGCTCAAAACAACCCCTCATAACCCCAAAACTGCCTCAAAACACCCCAAATCCCTTCAAGCTGCCCCAAAATCAACTAGAAACACCCCAAAATCCCTCCAAACCACCCTAAAATCCCTCCAAACCACCTCAAAATCCCTTAAAGCTGCCCCCAAATATCCCAGAATTGCTCAAAACCAGCCCAAAACACCAAAAAATCCCCCAAAACTGCCCCCATATCCCACAGAACTGCCCCCAAATTTCATAGAAATACCCCAAAATCCTAGAAAAGTGCCCCAAAAATATTCCTGACCCCTCCCTAAACCTACCACCTGCCCCCACTCTCCCAGGTAAGTTCAGTGCGGCCCAAATCCTCCTTTTTTTATCCCAAATCCTCCATTTTTTTATCCCAAATCCTTCTTTTACCCCAAATCCTCCTTTTTCCAACCCCAGAATCCTTTGTGACCCCAGATGTCCTTTTTAGACCCCAAATTCTTTTCCCACCTCAAATTCTCCTTTTCACGCCCCAAAATCTCCTTTTCCCACCCCAAAATTTCCTTTTTCAACCCCAAATCCCCTTTTCTCACTGAAATCCTGACCTCAAATCCTCAGTTCCCACCTTTTTCCTTCCCCAAATCTCCTTTTCCATTCCAAAATCTCATTTTTCTATCCCAAATCCTCCTTTGTCCTGGTTTGAAGGACAGATATCTGCCAAAAAAGGCAGAAGTTCCTCTTTGAAATGGTGAATGTAAACCCCCTCCCTCCAAATTATTATTATTATAATTTTGAAATTAAGGAGCTCTCAGGCAAAGATAGGGGAATTAGGAATAAGAATTCTTTACTAGGAAAATTAAAATAGAAATACAGTATTACGAAAAGCAGTCCCAACCCTGACAGAGTCAGAATACAACCTAATACCCCGTCAGTCAGGGTGTTGGTAGCCGTCCCATTAAATGGTGGCTGCATCCTCCTGCAGTGGCAGATGTGGTTCAGTTTGAGCAGTGCTCCTGTAGAAGGTGCAGTTTTCCTCTGAAGGTCCAGAGATTATGTGGAAAGGTCTGGTGTTCCTCTGGAATCCAGTGGAAAGAAGGATAACTTCTGACCAAAATCTCAGTTTTTATCCAGGTAGGAAAGGCTTGGATCCTCCCCCTGGCTGGAGCATCTCCCAATGGGATATGTAATTTTATCAGTCATAAAGTGGGACTTAATGGACCAGCAGCAGATGATATCCTCCTGGAGGGAGGATGGGTTGTGGAAAAGATAAAGAGGATTGCCCCATCTTGTCTTAAAGATGGACCATTAATAGATGGTATGTGCCATGGAGATAAGGGTCATTGCCCCACCCAGCTTCAATAGATGGTGATAGAATACACATTTCTGGCCACATCAACCCAACACATTATCCACCCCTTATTCTATTGCCATCTGCATAATGAAAACTTTTACACAGTTCTCACTTAAAATTAGGTTTCCCTGCGGTTCACAATGGGTTTCCCCGTCTTTCTGCATTACCCACCAAGTGTAACCAGGTTCTTGAGCAAAGACAATCCCACGGATGCATTTGTCTTTGCCTGAGGTGTGATTAATCCAAACAATCTTTCCTAAAATGCCATTCGTGTGTACTACAGGGACTTTATCTCCATCCACTCTGTGCAAGGGTTCAGATTGGGCAGGACCTGCTCGGTTGATGGACCCTCGGGTGTTGACCATCCGGGTGGCCTTTGCTATGTTTGTTTCCCAGTTCTTGACTGTTCAGTGCCTTCAGGGTAGTCTTGAGTAGGCTGTTGCAGTCTTCAACTTTCCTGGCAACTGATGCAAGTTGGTGAGGGATATGATATATCCATTCAATGCCATGTTCTCTGGCCCAGGCATTGATAAGGCCGTTCTTGAAATGAGTCCCATTGTCCAACTCGATTTTCTCAGAAGTGCCATGCTTCCAGAGGACTTGCTTTTCCAGGCCCAGTGTTCTGAGCAGTGGCATGGGGCACAGGGTAGGTCTCCAGCCGTCCGGTGGTGGCTTCCACCAATGTCAGCACGTAGCACTTGCCTTGGCAGGTTTGAGGCAGTGTGATGTGATCAATCTGCCAGGCCTTTCCCTTCTTATATTTGGACCATCGCCCCCCATACCAGAGGGGATTCACCCGCTTCGCCTGCTTGATGGCAGCGCACGTCTCACAGTCATGGATAACCTGAGAAATACTGTCCATGGTTAAATCCACCCTCGGTCTCGTGCCCACTTGTAGGTGGCATCTCTGCCCTGATGACCTGAGGCATCATGGGCCCATCAAGCCAGGAACAATTCTCCCTTGTGTTCCCAATCTAAGTCTATCTTCGACACCTCTGTCTGTGCAGCCTGATCTACCTGCTCGTTATGCTGCTGTTCTTCATTAGCCCAACTCTTGGGAACACGGGCATCAACATGACAGACTTTCACAGGTAGCTTCTCTACCCAAATGGCAATGTCTTTCCACTCATCAGCAGCCCACATTGGTTTTCCTCTACGTTGCCAGTCAGCCTTTTTCCACCTCTCCAGCCAATCCCACAGAGCATTGGCTACCATCCAGGAGTCAGTGTAAAGGTAGAGCTTTGGCCATTTCTCTCTGTCAGCAATGTCCAAGGCCAGCTGAACAGCTTTGAGTTCAGCAAGTTGACTTGATCCCCTTCTCCTTCGGTAGCTTGTGCAACCTGTCGTGTGGGGCTCCATACGGCTGCTTTCCACTTCCGGTTCATCCCCACAATGCGGCAGGAACTGTTGGTGAAAAGAGTGTAGCATTTTTCATCTGCTGGCAGTTGGTTGTATGGTGGCGCTTCTTCAGCCCGGGTCACTTGCTTCTGCTCCTCTTCGTCAGCGACACCAAAATCTTCACCTTTTGGCCAGTTTGTAATTATCTCCAAAATCCCAGGGCGATTCGGGTTGCCAATACGGGCGCGCTGCGTGATGAGGGCAATCCACTTGCTCCATGTGGCATCGGTGGCGTGGTGGGTAGAGGGAACCTTTCCTTTGAATATCCACCCCAGCACTGGCAGTCGGGGTGCTAGGAGAAGCTGGGCTTCTGTGCCAATCACCTCTGAGGCAGCTTGAACTCCTTCATAGGCAGCCAGGATTTCCTTCTCTGTGGGAGTGTAATTGGCTTCAGATCCTTTGTAACTTCTGCTCCAGAATCCCAGGGGTCAGCCTTGGGTCTCACCAGGCACCTTCTGCCAAAGGCTCCAGGACAGACCATGGTTCCCGGCTGCAGAGTAGAGCACATTCTTTACCTCTGGTCCCGTCCTGACTGGGCCAAGGGCCACTGCATAAGCGATCTCCTGCTTGATCTGGGCGAAGGCTTGCTGCTGCTCAGGGCCCCAGTGGAAATCATTCTTCTTTCGCGTGACCAGGTAGAGAGGGCTCACAATCTGGCTGTACTCAGGGATGTGCATTCTCCAAAAGCCTATGGCACCTAGGAAAGCTTGTGTTTCCTTCTTGCTTGTTGGTGGAGACATTGCAGTGATCTTATTGATGACCTCAGTGGGGATCTGGTGCCGTCCATCTTGCCACTTCATTCCCAGGAACTGGATCACTGCAGGTCCTTTGACTTTGCTCTTTTTAATGGTGAAACCATTTTGCTCACAGCAAAATCTGGATGATCTTCTCTCCCTTCTCAAATACGTCCACTGCCGTGTTCCCCCACACAATGATGTCATCGATGTACTGCAAATGTTCTGGAGCCTCACCCTTTTCCAGTGCAGCCTGGATCAGTCCATGACAGATGGTGGGGCTGTGTTTCCACCCCTGGGGCAGTCGGTTCCAGGTGTACTGCACGCCCCTCCAGGTGAAAGCAAACTGAGGCCTGCACTCTGCTGCCAAAGGAATGGAGAAAAACGCATTGGCAATGTCAATGGTGCCATACCACCTTGCTGCCTTGGACTCCAGCTCGTACTGCAGCTCCAGCATGTCCGGCACGGCAGCGCTCAGCGGTGGAGTCACTTCATTCAAGGCACGATAGTCCACAGTCAGTCTCCATTCTCCGTCAGATTTGCACACAGGCCAGATGGGGCTGTTGAAGGGTGAGTGGGCTTTGCTGACCACCCCTTGGATCTCCAGCTCACGGATCATCTTGTGAATGGGGATCACAGCATCTCGATTTGTCCAGTACTGCCGGCGGTGCACTGTCATGGTGGCAATTGGTACCTGTTGCTCTGTCACTTTCAGGAGCCCCACTGCAGATGGGTTTTCTGATAGTCCAGGCAAAGTGTTCAACTGCTTAATGCTCTCTGTTGCTACAGCAGCTATTCCAAAAGCCCACCTGAACCCCTTTGGGTCTTTGTAGTAGCCATTCCTGAGAAAGTCTATGCCTAGAATACGTGGTGCCCCTGGGCCAGTTACAATAGGAGGTTTCTGCCACCCCTTCCCTGTCAGGCTAATCTCAGCTTCCAGCAAAGTGTATTCCTGTGATCCCCCCGTCACCCCAACAATGGAAACAGGTACCTTCCCCACATGTTCTGATGGTATCAGGGTGCATTGTGAACCAGTATCAACTAGTACTCTATGTTCCTGTGGCTTTGATGTGCCAGGCAATCGCACCCACACTGTCCAATACTCTCTGTCATCCCATGCCTCTCCCTGGCTTGTGGGGTGTACCCTCTCTCCCTAGCTGGGGGGCGTTTGGTTCTAGATTTGGGGCCTATGACTCGTACTGGTGCTGCACTGATCTTTCTTATCTCCTCTCCTACCTCCTCCCTCATCTCCTCCCTCATCTCCTCCATCCTGTCTTGGATCTCTTGGAGGTCCCTGGCCACGGCAGAGACATTGGCCTGCATTGGGCCATTCATCATACTCTCAAAATTTCTGAGTCTGTTGGCAACAGAACCCACTGTATCTTGGTGGTTATCAGCATTGATCATTGCAATGAAGGTGGTATATTGAGATGGCCCCAGGTTTGCTAGATTCCATAGCATCTGCCCTGTGCACCTGACCTTGTCAGGGTCATTGTCATGCTGTCCATCCCTCCCAAAGAGTACCTCTAATACTGCCACTTCTCTCAGCTGCTGGATCCCTTCCTCAAGAGTTTTCCAGTGCATTCTATGGTGGTACTCCTGCATTCTCTCTTTGTGGAGAAACTTCTCTCTCACACTCATTAAAAGCCGGTCCCAGAGGGAAAGGAGGCCTTGCTCCCCTACAAATATCTGGTCCACACCTGAATCCTGGGCCAAGGATCTCAAATTCCTGGCCTCAGTTCCATGCAGTTGCACACCTGTTCCCGTAAGGTCCTAGACCCGGAGTAACCAAGTTGTAAAAGGCTCATGGCCCCGCCTTGCAATGTCTTTACGCAGGTTACGGAGACTGTCGTATGAGAGGGACTCTGTGACAATTTCAACCTCTGGCTCCCTTGCTGGTTGTGACGACCCTCCTGGCTGATCCCCATTATCTAGGTGCCTCGTTTTAATCTTAGATTTTCTAGTTTCCACAGGGGCAACTGCTGCTGGCAGGATCCTCCTCCCAGCTCACTGGAAACATGAGTCCCCTCTGGAAGCACGAGAGCCCCTCTCCAAGCCGATCCCACCCACCCTCCTGTCCAGAGCCATCAAAGATTCGTGGTGCAACCGGGTGCTCCATTGGCATGACAATGGGAAAAATTCTTCAAATTGACACAGCAATAGGAAAACACTCAACCCCCGACAATTGTGTTCAGCCACTTTGATGGATGTGGTCAGTGAGGTGGGTGTGGTCTGCGGGGAGTGTGGTCATTGGGGTGGTCAGTGGGTGTAGTCATTAGGTGGGTTCAGCCATTTTGATGGGTGTGTGTAAGAGTCCATCTAAGAGCCTCTCGTTTGTTCTCGACCCTCACCTGAGGCCTAAAGAACTGCTGTTTAAAGGCGCTGGCCAGGGAAGAGAAGAATGCCAAGTGACTGTTCTCAGGTGGTGCCCATCCCAAGCAGGGCCAGTCTGCTCCCTCAGGTGTGAGAACAATGAACTGGTCACGGTGTGCTGCTCCTACGCAGGCTACTTGCTGCAGGACTGGTCACAAGGACTGTTGGTGTGCCTGGAGCTTGCCATGGTGCGCTGCTCCTAAGCAGGCCACTTGCGCAGCGTCCTATTTCTACCTGCTTCTTGGAGCAACGATCTCCACATACAATAGTCCACAAATCTTCCCACCTTTTGGCCAGTTGCCTGACGCCTTGGAAAAGACTATAAAAGACACCCTCAAACTGAAGACCCTGGAGATCTCCCCGGATGGCAACGGACATCTATTGGCTGGTTCCATGAGGATCGTCTGCCCATCTTGGTAGCTATAAACGCAACTCCTTTTCTCTCTCTCTGTCTCTCTTTTATTTCCTGTCCCTCTATGGCATTTGGTTGGCACTAATTAAAGGTGCATTTTTGCAAAAGTAAACTGGTTTTGTCCCCTGCTGTGTCTTTTGCACTTTGAGATCCCTAAAAGAACCTATCAGGACTCCTCATGAGGTGTGGACCCTGACAGGCCTCCAGCAGATGAGCACTGTGCTCAGCTGAGTGGAGAATGAGGACAGGAGAGGAAAGCCCTGGGAGTGCTTGAAAGGTTGTTTCAGAGATGATGGATACTTTTGAAATAGTAGAGAACATCTGAAAAAGAAAATTAATGCCAAGTGCAGTTGGGGAGGTCCAGACTGCACACAAAGATGAAGGGATTTCTCTCCCAGGGCACGGTTGTGGTGTAACATGTCCCCCAGAAGGAGTCTGGAGCAGCCCAAGGCTTTGTGTGGCCAGGCAGAGGCAGGCAGGACGCAGAGCTGTCAGCAAAGGAAGGGGCCAGCGAGGTGGGGCAGCCGGGGGATGACGACAGCCTGCAGGGACAGAGGCGCAGGGCATGGACACCGTAGGACAGCCTGGGCTGCAGAGGGCACAGGGATGGGCAGCAGCTGAAAGGCCCTGCCAGAGCCAACTGCTGCAGCACTTGGGCCATGGCTGCTGGCCCTGGGCCTGAGGCCAGCAGGGGACAAGTGAGCCTTGCTGTGCTGGGGCCTCATTGCCTCCTTGTCCCTGCTCAGCAGCCTGGCAAGGGCCGCCCCATGGTCCTGCCCTTGGCATTGCACATCCCCAGAGCCCAGTGGCCCGGGAAGAGCCCTGAGCAATGAGGGAGGGACAGGATCTGCCTTGCCAGGGGCTGGGGCTCAGGCCATGGTCCTGTGGATACATGAGACACATCCAGGTTTGCTCAGCATCAGAGACACCTTTACCTACCTTGTTCCTACCTGTCACCAGTGCCTCCATTTTTCTGTTCTAACTAGAACCTTGGGGAACTTTCTCAGCCTTGTCCCTCAGTGGGACCCATTAAAAGTTGAAGAAACTTTGAAGTTTCAATTTAATTTTGAGTTCTTGAGAGGATTTTTGAAAAACACTCTCTCAGGGACTGAATCTAATTTAAAAAAGAACAAACTCCTGAGGTCATTGAAGTCGTTGTGTTGTGTCTCCTGGCACAGAGGGAGATAATGGAAACTAGGAAAAGCTTCAAAAAGACATTTCTGCTGAGAAGCAGCTCCTCTCCCAGCCCAGCAGGGCTCAGGGCACTGCCTGCAGGCACTGAGGGGACAGGAACCAGGCACAGACAGGCTAAAGGCAATCAGGACTGGGAAGACATTGAGCTGAGACTTCACTTGGGGAAACATCTCCACAGCCCTGGACATGGTGAGTCTGTGGGTGCAGGGCAGTGTCCCCTGTGCTCCTGGAGGGATCTCCTGGAACCAGCACAGCCCACAGCCTGGGGGATGTGTCAGGAGGACTCTCCCAGTTTCTCTGAGGCACAGGAGGAGGAGGAGGATGTGCTGCAGAGCGGGGCTGCCCTGGGTACCATCAGAGGGACAGGGCAGGACGGCTCCTGGTGCCAGGGACGGCTGCAGGGGCTGAAGCTGGGGCTGCAGCCAGGGCTGCCCAGGGCTGTCCTGCAGAGCAGCTCCTGCAGCTCTCAGGGCTCTTGGCCAGCCCAGGGCATGTGCCACCTGCCAGGGACAGTTCTCAGCCTGCCTGGCAGCTCCCCATGGACTGTGGGGAGAAGTTGGAGGTGGAAGGAGCTCCCCCCATCAGGGCAGATTCCTCCTGCTGTGCAGATGGTGCTGCATGGCCAGGGCTGCTCTCAGCTTTCTCCTCAAGGGAAGGGAAAGGGGCTGTCAGGTGTGTCTGTGTCACTGAGACTCCTGCGCTGTCCCACTAGGGATCAGCAGATCTGCCTCAGATCTCCCTCACAAAGTGCCTCCTCACCCTCCTCTGTCTACAGACAGCAGCAGCAGCACCTTGGCTTGCAGCATCTCAGATTGTCTGAGCTGCCCTTAAGGCCCTGCTGGCAGGGAGATGCCCTTGGGCAGTGCCCTGTGCTGGGAGGGGTGTGCAGGGCAGAGCTGAGACCCCAGGGATGGGCTGGGCTTTGGTAGCACTGGCAGGACCAAGCCTTAGCTACAGAGAAACAGCTTCCAATAGGCACAACCTCAGGCGTCAGAGAGCCAGACCAACCTTTGATACCCCTTCTTGTCTGGCTTCAGAGGCAAAGAAAAGAGAGTTTAGAAAAACTGACTTTTAAATCGGACCTTACAAAGAGTTCACTTTATTTTCAAGCATATCTTAAGTGCAGTCACCCTGAAATAGAGATAAAATTAGCAAAGGGCACCTGTGTGGGATCAGCAGTCTCATTGTACTGGAGTACAGGGAACCATTTTTTCCCTCTGTGCTCTCCAGTGTTCAGGCTGAGAGCAATGCTGAACATGAGGGAGTAATTCAGCAGGAAAAACCTGAACTAAAAATAATAAAACAACGTAAGTGAAATTTCCTCCAAAAAAGAGAAGTAATTTTTTGTGAAAAAAATTAGCATAGGATTGACCCAAGGAAATCTGTCCCAGCTTGTCAATGTCTTCTTTCAACAGTCTATGATGTCCTGAGTGAAGAAATGTCCAACAACAGCTGCATCAGCCACTTCCTCCTGCTGGCACTGGCAGACACGTGGCAGCTGCAGCTCCTGCACTTCTGCCTCTTCCTGGGCATCTCCCTGGCTGCCCTCCTGGGCAACGGCCTCATCATCAGCGCCGTAGCCTGCAGCCACCACCTGCACACCCCCATGTTCTTCTTCCTGCTCAACCTGGCCCTCAGCGACATGGGCTCCATCTGCACCACTGTGCCCAAAGCCATGCACAATTCCCTCTGGGACACCAGGAACATCTCCTACTCTGGGTGTGCGGCTCAGACCTTCTTCTTTATGTTCTTCATTTCAACAGAGTATTTCCTCCTGACCATCATGTGCTACGACCGCTACGTGTCCATCTGCAAACCCCTGCACTACGGGACCCTCCTGGGCAGCAGAGCTTGTGCCCACATGGCAGCAGCTGCCTGGGCCAGTGGCTTTCTCTATTCACTGCTGCACACAGCCAATACATTTTCCCTGCCCCTGTGCCATGGCAATAACCTGGGCCAGTTTTTCTGTGAAATCCCACAGATCCTCAAACTCTCCTGCTCCAAATCCTATCTCAGGGAACTTGGGCTCCTTGCTGTTAGTGTCTGTTTCGGAGTCATATGTTTTGTGTTCATTGTTTTCTCCTATGTACAGATCTTCAGGGCTGTGCTGAGAATCCCCTCTGAGCAGGGACGGCACAAAGCCTTTTCCACCTGCCTCCCTCACCTGGCTGTGCTCTCCCTGTTCCTCAGCACTGCCACATATGCCAACCTGAAACCCCCCTCCATCTCCTCTCCATCCCTGGATGTGGCACTGTCAGTCCTTTACTCGGTGGTGCCTCCAGCCCTGAACCCCCTCATCTACAGCCTGAGGAGCCAGGAGCTCAAGGCTGAAGTGTGGAGACTGCTGACTGGTTGCTTTCAGAAACATTAAACTCCTGGCCAATTTATGCAAATAATTTGTAATAAAAGTCATCTTTGACAGTTCTTCTTGGTTTCATTTTAGAGGTTCTTTTACCTTGTTTTACCTTTTTTTTAATACTGTCCATAAAGAAATGTCATTGTTTGTGCCATTTCTCATTTGGTTTGATTCCACCTTCCCTGTGGCTACAAAATGCGACAATGTGGGGCTGCGCTCTCAGGGGCCTTAAATGAACTAAAGGATCTCCCAGCAAAGTTTTCACTGCAGATCCCCATTTTGATCCCTTCTCTGGAGCTGCAGCAGCAATGTCTGTGTGCAGACCTGGGGCAGATCAGTTCTGACCCAGCAGCTGTGCCCAGCAGCAGCAGCACTTGGTGTTGCCAGTGCTGCTCCCGTGCCACTGCCCCGCTGCCCTCCTGCCCCTCGTGTTGCTGCAGGGCCTGAGTGCTCTCGGGGCTGGGCACAGCCCTGGGGGGTGGCAGTGCCGGGGCTGCAGCAGGGACAGGCCATGGGCACTGCTGGGGCAGCGCTGACGCCTCAGGCCAGGGCCTGGGGGCTCCAGGCTCCTTGGTCAGGCTCTCTCCACAACACTTGGCCAGGCCAATGCTGAGCAGAGAAAACCCCCGTGAGCAGCCCCAGGCTGGCCATGGGCAGGCTGGGGGCAAACAACATGGCTGGTGCTCTGCAAGGTCCCTGCAAGGGGGAGACCCTGGCAAGGAGCAGCAGAGCAGGGGCTGATCCATCCCCACTGCACTGGACAGCCCAGGGCAGCGTCCCAGAGCGTCTTCATGCACCTGCCAGCAACATCCCCCCTCTGCAGCCCTGGCCTCTCCCCCAGCTCACACAGGTGCCGCATCCTTGCAGGCACAGACACGGCAGCACTGGCTCAGGAGCCCCTGTTTGCACTGCACAGAGCAGGCGTCAGCACCCCCTTGGTGCTGCTGTGGGGAGATGGAGCTGAGTGAGCACAAATGCCATCAGCCCCTGGGGCCAGCAAGGGCTGGGGACGGGAGGGAAACCACTCAGGTTTGTCGTGGCCTCTGCAGTCAGCCAGAAAGCTTGTTCCCATGAGCTGTGAGTTCCCTGTCCCACTGCAGATGTTGTTGCTTAGAGTCAGGGCTGCCTGGCAGCCACTCCGAAACTGCCCCAGGCATTTTCTTTGCTGCACCTTTGCTTTCTTTACTCTTTCCTGCTTCATATTTCTTCCTCTGCGTCATACCCTTCTTCCCTCCTCTGCAAAAAGCCCATCACTGGTATCCCTTTCCTCTCCGGCACACTCCCCATTTCATTTCCTGACCTGGTACCATGGGAATGTCACTTTGGGAGCAGGATCATCCTACAGGTGCTTCAGGAATTGTCTGCAGGGTCCTGCAGTGCCTCATGCTGTTCCCTTGCCAGAGGCACCACAGGCCAGGGGGGCACATCTGGGCTGGTGTGTCTGGGTGTGGGGCTCCCTGTTCTGGGCAGTGAGGAGGGGCTGGACAGGCTCTGCAGGACTGACAGGATGGGCTTTGGGGCTGTGTGGAGAAGCTGAGGGACCTGGGCTGCTGGACCTTGTGAAGAGGAGGCCCAGGGCTCATCCTGCAACTACTCCAGGGGTGGTTTCAAAGAATCCCAGAATCAGCAAGGCTGGAAAAGACCTTGGAGATCATCAAGTGCAACCTGTGTCCTGACACTTCTATGTCTCCCTGAGCCTCCTCTTCTCCAGGATAAATATCCCCAGCTCCCTCAGCCAATCCTCACAGGACTTGTGTTCCAGACCCCTCACCAGCCTTGTTGCCTTTCTCTGGACATGCTCCAGCCCCTCCATGTCCTTCCTAAATTGGGTTCCCCAGATCTGGACACAGCACTTGAGGTGCTGCCCAACCAGTGCTGAGCACAGGGGAAGAATCACGGCCCTGGTCCTGCTGGCCACACCATTCCTGATCCAGGACAGGAGCCATTGGCCTTCTTGGCCACCTGGGCACTCTGCTGGCTCATGTCCAGCCTGCTGTCCATCAGTGTCCCCAGGTCCCTTTCTGCATGGCTGCTGTCCAGCCACTCTGTCTCCAGCCTGGAGCACTGCAGGGGTTGTTGTGGCCAAAGTGCAGAACCCAGCACTTGGTCATGTTAAACTTCACCTTGTTGGATTTGGTCTCTGGATCCAGCCTGTCCAGGTCTCTCTGCAGAGCCTCCCTACCCTCCTGCAGATAAACACTCCCAGCCAACTTGGTGGCACCATGGTTCCATGAGGCCCGAGAGTGTCACAATGGTCTCCATGATTGCATTAGGCTTCCCAGTGTCACAATGTCACTTTGGTTACGTGGGACCCATTGGTGTCACAAAGTCCCTTGTATCCTTGGGCCCTGCAGTGTCACAATGGAGCCTTGGTTCCATGAGCTCTCACAGGGCAGCAATGCTCTCCTTGGTTCCACAGTGTCACAATGGCCTCTTGGTCTCAAGGGGCACCACGGTGACAAACGTTTCCTTCATTCCAGGAGTCCCTGAGGAGCCGAACTGGCCCCTTGGTTCCATTTTCCCTGCAGTGTCACAATGGCCCCATCATTACACGAGGTCCTGCTCTGTCACAATGCTCTGCATGGTCCCACAAGGCCCTGCAGTGTCACAGTGGCCTCTTGGTTCCATGAGGCCTCCGAGTGCCACCATGATTTCCTTGGTGCTGCAGTGTCACAATGGAGCCCTGGTTACACAAAATCCTGCAGTGTCACGAGGGACCCTTGGTTCCATGGGGCACCACAGTGTCACAATTGTTCCCTTAGTTCCAAGAGTCCTTGCAGTGGAACAATGGCCCCTTGATTCCATTGGCCTCAGGCTCTCACAAGGCTCTCCTTGGTTCTGCAGTGGCACAATGGCCCCTTGGTTCCACAAGGCCCTGCAGTGTCACAGTGGCCTCTGTGGTTCCATGAGGACCCAGAGTGTCACCATGGACTCCTTGCTTCCATGTAGCCCCACAGTGTCACAGTGGCCCCTTGGCTCTGTGGTGCCATGTCATACACAGTGTCACCATGGTCCTCTCAGTTCCACGAGGCCCTGCAGTGTCACAATGGCCCCTTGCTTCCCCAGGGCCTGCAGTGTCACAATCATCACAGGATCACCCAGGCTGGAAAAGATCTTTGAGAGCATCACCTTAACCTTGACCTAACACCACCTTGTCACCCTGACCATAGCATGAAACACTTCCAGGGATGGTGACTCACCCACCTCTCTGGGCAGCCCATTCCAATGCCCAGTCATCCTCTTTGTGAATAGTATTTCCTAATGTCCAGCCTAAATATCCCTAGTAGCTTAGGGCTGTGTCCTCTTGTCCTGTCACTGTTCCCTGGCTGCACCCTCCTGTCAGAGAGTTGTAGAGAGTAATGAGATCTCCCCTGAGCTTCCTCTTCTCCAGGACAAACAACCACAGCTCTTTCAGTCACTCCTCACAGGACTTGTGTTCCAGACCCCTCACCAGCCTTGTTGCCCTTCTCTGGATACACTCCATCCCCTCCATGTCCTTCCTAAATTGGGGTCTCAGTATTGGATGCAGCACTTGAGGTGCTGCCCAACCATTGCTGAGCACAGGGGAAGATACTGCTCTTGTCCTGCTGGCCACACCATTCCTGATCCATAGAAGCCTCAGGAGTTGGATGAGGGAAATACTGGAGAGGGATCAGCCATGATTGTCAGCCATGAAGGGTCTGGATTTTCATATCTATTCAGAGTGCATAGAAGGTCTGAGAATCGATATCAATTGGACATTGCTGGTATCAGTCTCTAAATAGGAAAAGACAACAAGACAAAAGAGCTCTCTCTGCATTGTTTTCATTACAGTAAATTCACTTTGAATGCAATTCTGAAGTCTATCTTATTAAACACAAAATAATTGAAAACTTAAAATATTACCACAGGCTTTTCTTGTTTGGATGTTTTAAACAAATGCTTATCATTCTTTGTGACTGAATTTCTCAAGTGAAGAGCTCAAGAAAGATGAGACCTCTGGAGTAGCAAAATTCATCAGAATCCTCCAAGTTCCTCAGGATCCATTCTCATCAGATCAGGAATTGTCACATCCTGAGGTGTCTCCTTAGACCTGAGATCACCTCTGGAGGACATGCGGTGGTCTGGAACCCAGCTCTTTCCAATGCCCGCCGATGAGAGACTGCAGGAGGCTGTTCTTAGAGGTTTTCATGGTTGTTTATTCTTCCTTATCTCAGGAATGCTTTGTCCAGCGAACAGCAGTTTGCTCACCAGACGTCCATGGCAGAATCTGCCTGGCAGAGGCAGGACTTATCTTTTATAGTCTAAACTACGTACTAGGTATTTACAAATGACCCCCAATACAATACAATCTTGTTACATGGTCCAGATCTGTTCTTGTCCAATCTAAAAGTGCCAGCGTGTCACCCAGCATGGATGACACGGAGAAGAAGGAGGAAGAATATCCACACCCCCAATTCTCCATGTTGGCCACGTGTCCCTTATCACAAACATTCTAGAAATCTGCTAATTCTACATTCTAACAGTCTAATTTACACTCTATTTACTTTTGTGGCTTGCATTTCTTCTCTCAATGTTGGTAAATTGTTCCAAGGAGCTAAATCCAGCCCCTGAGACACCTGGGTCCCATTCCGAGGGTCCTTTGGGACCCCGCCAGGGGGGTCTTAAACCTTCCAGGGAAGCCAGAGGAATACTCTGGACTCCCACATCTCCCCCCTCTGTTTGCACTAAAAACATCTCTTTTACAGCTTTCTCCTATGGCATGCCAAGTGCACTGAATGATGCATGGCAAAATGACAAGAAGAACTACAAGCCCCACTAATATATAAAATCCTACTTTCAAAATTTCTTTTTACAAAGGTAAAAGATCAAAAATGTCAAACAGACCATGCATCCTTGATCTAGTAACTTTTCAAGCTTTGCCACACCTTTCTGCAACTGTCTTACGTTCTTCTGAGTTGATTTTGAATGATCAGACAAGTTCATGCAGGCAGGGATAGCAGCCCAAATTCTGTCCCTACAAACAAAAAATGTTCCCAGCAGTAACTGTGCTAAAACTTGGAAGGATGGTTTGTTTGAGACTATAGTACAATTATTATATACATCCTGATTCAGAGTAACATTCATTGTTTGGTTCTTTGTCACTCCTTGAAACATTAAATACAATACAAAAGTCCATTCTTGTTGAAGCAAAACATTTCTAATTCTTCTGGTTCGAAAAAGGCCACAGGGAGAAATTGAACCCACACATGTCATCCGTCCACAGGAGTTGTCACAACTCGCATCGCCCATGAAGGGATGCCCTCCGGAATGGGCCATTCTTCACTGGCAATCCCACCAGACATGATTGAAAATGGCCTTTCCTGGCCTGGAATGTCCCAAACAAATTGTGTCCAACCCCGCTGTCTGTGCTAAATTTTCTCCAAACCTTCTCCCTTGGCTGCATCACTGATAAATCTGCTTTGTTATCTAACATAGTTGACTAAAAGATAAGATACAACATTTAAACAAACATGTTTCACTGTCAGTCCTTAAATCTTTTATGTCTTGTCTGAAATGAGTTCACATCCTTTGTCTTTAATTCTGTCTGCGAACTATTTCCTCACTTCCACTGATTGGCTTCTGCTTGCGTTTGGGCCCAATACGGTTTCATGTATTTTGTAGGAATCCACTTTCAATCCTTTATCTGTGAAAACACAAGCACAATCTTTTCCCCACATGATTAGTTTGAAAGGCCCTTTAGTTTTATCCTGTTTCTAAATTTCTGATCAAAACCAAAGGATTTTCTTTTAGCTTTGCTCTTGTATCATTTGTAAAATATCTTATAATTGGTGGAGTTCACTCTAAAAAAGAACCTATTTAAGAAGTTTAATACATAATAAAACTTTTGTTCAACCACATGTGAGGCATAGCTTCTGTCTCCCCCCCTTTTTTTGTTTTCTCTAAAATTGCTCATAAAATGATGTCAACTAAAATATAAATGTTTTTTCAGTTTTCCAAAAATGAGTATTTTGTCACAGTCCGTCTGCTACAGTTGAAGACCTTGCAGTCCCCTTAGGGTTGACTGCTCCCATAAAAACTGGTGGCTATATCATTTGACAATCCCGACAGGACTAAGTAATTTCTTTTGCTTGGCTTTTTTGAAATGTGAAAAGATTCAATCAATGCTTGTGTATTTTGATGAAAAATGCATGGCTTAATTTTACCTGCTTAAAAATATCTGGCAAGGTTTGCAAAACAGACATGGTCAATCCATCTGTCCATGCATTCCCTCTACCAAAATTCTGGGAATGATGAGCTTTAATATGTGTAATAGAATATTTATGTGTCCTGTTTTTCTGCAATGTTTTCATATATGATAAATATGAATATAGAATGTCATTGCTTGTTTTCTTTAAAAGTGACCCTTCCAATCTTTTAACTATGTTTAGTCACATGCACCGAATCTTTGAATTAAATCAAGGGGTTGCTAGAACAATTCAAAAACTCTGACCATTGCTGCCAATTTCACAATTTGTGGTGAATCTTGCACTGTTTCCACATCCAATTCCTATTTTCCTATAATTTAATTCTGATATATAATTACTGATTTGTGAGTTTTCTTGAACCATCAGTGAACACTATGATCCTTGTCCAATGGTTCCTCACTCATTTTTGATTTTTCTCTGAACTTTAATTTTGCTTTCAACAACCTGTGACTCAGATAGTGAATTGTATAAATACCTGTATAATCTAACAATACAATTGCCAAATCCAGTGATTTTGGTGTGCCAAATCAAAACACTGCTTTTTCATGGGTAAATGAATTATAAAAAATCTCTGCCTGTCATTGTCATTAACCTTGTTTTTCCCTTTATTATGATCTATTATTTTTAAATCTGTAAAAATTGTCTTCGGGGATTGGTAAAATAGAAAAATCCACTCTATAATTAAACGTTGGTCCCTTTAAG
Source organism: Oenanthe melanoleuca (assembly GCF_029582105.1). Taxonomy (NCBI): domain Eukaryota; kingdom Metazoa; phylum Chordata; class Aves; order Passeriformes; family Muscicapidae; genus Oenanthe; species Oenanthe melanoleuca. Next base: position 36,961 of record NW_026612693.1, read on the forward strand.
ACTCATCCCATTGAAAAATTAAACCATATAACTGTGTTCCTTCTCTCAACACCACTAAACAAAAGGCAATGAATCTAAATAACAATGTGCTTGTTTCTGCTATAAAATTTCTGCAACCTTTCCAAAGCTCTTCGTGCTTTTGGTGTGAGAGTTTCTAGGAAATTTAATATCGCTGTTCCTTTCAGAAAATTAAATAAAATGAAAGGTCTTCTCTTGTGATTTCTAAAATCAGGCTTCATCCAGTTTATCTTTCCAAGAAATTGTTGTAGGTCTTGCAAATTGTTGATTTTTGAGCTGATTTCTATTTTCTGAGGCTCTACAGTCTCATTCAGCTTTCTGAGATCATGAAGCAATCTCCATGAACCAGAGGTCTTCTTCAGAGTAACAAACATGAAAAATTCCAGTGTGCAATTTCACAAATCTTGAAGTGCTAATTTCCAATCCAGCCTTTTGCACTTTTGTGATCAGACAGTCATGAGCTTTTTGCAGCTTCTGTTGCATGGATGCCACAATGAGCAAATCACCATCTTGACTAAATTCTTCAAAGCACTCAATTTCTTCTTTTTCAAGGCCCACTGACCCATCTAAAGAGGTTTATTAGTTTTTCAAGTCAGGTGTCTGGAGAGAAGTTCATCATCTTTGTTTCTGATTCAATCTGTGAGCTTGCCCCTTCACTTCCAGGGCTGGCATCTGCCCGCATCTTGGCTGGACATTGCCTCACGTATCTCATTGGCATTCATCTTTGTCCTCTCTCTGTGGAGACACAAGCAGAACCCTTCCTCCAAATACTTATTTTGAAAGCTTTTCAATTTTTCTTTGTTTCTAGATTTTTGATCAAAACTGGAGAATTTTCCTTCAACTATTTTCTAACAAAAAACAAACACAAAGTTTAAATCTTCTGAAGTTAAAACACAATTCAGCAATTATCAATACCTTAAACATCAAACATACATTTACAAGATTAGATAATCATCAATTTTTAAAAACTGTGTCATCACCTCTTAAAAAACTGTGTCTTCACCTCAGGGTCTGCAAACAGCTGACAAACCTTGATTCAATGAGGAATCAGATGGTCATCTCCGGAAAATGAACACCAAATTCACTTCAAGGTTAGCTTCAGCTGTCATACTGACAAGGTCATATTGCCAATCCAAACGATTGGAATATTATTTTGATGCAGAAAACACCTGGGTTTATACATTTTTCTCTTTCAGTTAGAATCAAGGCTTGGCCAGAGCCTAAACTCTAATTGGAAGAGAAGTCCCTGACATCTTCTTATTAAAGAAAAAAAACCTCACAACTCTTAACAACAAAACTACAATACAAAATATTTCAAGGTGAAGAAGAAATCAAATTCCTTTAGCAACTAATTTTCTCTAAAATTCTTCTTTAGGGTAAAATGCTTTGAACATGGCAAGCTGCTGCAATGCTTCTGTGATAGCAACTCAGGAAAACCATAACACTAGAAATTCATTCTGAGAATGGAGCTCAAGTAATTTTCTGGAATTCTGCAAAATATTCAAAACTTGCACAGGGCCAGGTCACAAAAGACCTGCCAAAATAAAAGAGAGAATTAATAAAAGAAAGACAAAAAACCATTAAGTTCACAACTTAACTAATTACACATTTGATTCAAGAATACACCTGGAGACTTTCCAAAACTTACTTAAAATGCTGACAGAGTTCAAATTAAACAATGAAACAGAAAATAAAATCATTCTGTGATACAGAATTCATACAATCTTATTACAGTGTTTTTAAAATTAAATACAGAAACTATATTTAAATCTTAAAATTGAACTGATAGATAAATACTGCTTTTGCAATATATGTGAAAAGAATTTTGATTTAAATTAAGTTTTACAATTCAAATGATGATCCTAGAAGTGGTCTTGATTTGTGTTCACACAACATTTCATTGATAATTTTAAAAATGTAGACTAGAAATCCATTGCAATTTGATTTGAAGGGAAAACTAAAATATTCATAAATCTGCAAAACATAAATCTGCAAGCTTCTTACAAGAATTCGAAATCTATTGATTTATATTGACAGTATTGCAAATACTTAGAAACTGGTTTCTTTGAAACAATTAACTATAGGAAAATTAAAACTCAATGTTGACATTTAAATAAACGTACACTCATATCTGAGAAATAACAAATCACTAAATATAGCTGATATGTATTTAAATAAAATATAAAATACCTTATTATACCTTCAATTATTAAAATACCTAATACTATTAAAATACCTTCATCACTCTTAAAATTATCAGCATCTTTTTAACAATACAAAAACAAACACCTTAGTTTAACATACAAGAACTGAAAATAAAACTGAGTCTCTTATCAATTTCCCTCGTTCTGCTTGTTCTCCACAATATAGATAAAAACAGCTCTTGGCGTCTCTCCATCCCCCATTCCTCTTCCCCTCAGCAGCACTTGACCCGTGCAAGGCAGGGGAGAGCAGCGGGGGTACTGTTGAAGCCCTTTTTTGGGAGCGGGGCAGCGGCGCTCCCCCTCCTCCCTGTGAGCCCCGGGCTGAGGACCTCACGCTGCTGTGTCCGGGTTTTCTTTGAATCAGCACCGTCCGGGCAGCTGCCTGCAATTGCTTAAAAGTTGTTAAATTTTTCTCTTTTGACTTTACAAAGCATGAATTTTTTCCCTTTTTTGAATCTGTCTTTCCCTGAAACAGTTTTCCCTGCATCGCTGACATTTCTGGGTTTTGTGTTTGCCGCGCGCTTCCTGCTCGGGGCCGGGGCCGGGGCCGCTGCTGCCGCACCCCGTCCTCCGTCCGGCACGGGCCGGCTCTGCCCTGGTGACTCATTTCTGGCCCTTGGAAATTCCACGCTGGAATCACTGCTCTGTGAACTAAATCTTGGCCTTCGTGCCCGCATGCTGTGATGCCTGTCTACATTTGAGTGTCCCTGTTCTGTTCCTGTCACTTCCGTGTTCGGGGATGTTGGCATCTCCAGGCGCCACGCCTGCGTGTGCTCCCCACGCCCAGGTCGAACCACGCATGCGCCGCTGGCTGCTCCCGGGTCGGGCTGTCCTGCTCTCCCTCCCGGGTGTGACCCGCCCCCCCCGGGCGTGGCTGGCCCCGCCGCCGCTTGTGTGCCGGCCACCGAGACCCGCCCCGTCCCCGGCATGGGCAGCGCCACCCCCGCGAATCCAGCCGCGCCGATCCCACCCGGAGCCACCTCCCCCCGGCCGCGAGAAATTCCCCCGCCCGCCGCGTCAGGGATCGATCCCGCCGCCCCTGGGGGGGTCGCTCCGCCTGGGTTCCCCATGAGGCGCCACTGACCAACGGGGTTTTTCCGCGGACAATGAATCGCGCTGCGGTTTCTATACTCATATCTCCACCCCCCGCCACTGCCGCGCGCGTTCGTGTCCCCCCCGCCCCGCTTTCCGAGATCTGTGGCGTCCCTCTCCGCGAAAGTGGTGACAAAGCCGGAAAAGTGTCCCTGATCTGAAATCCCGATGGCGTTGCAGTTACTCTGTGTATTCCCGCAGCACCACGAATTGTCTGTTCTAGCATTGTAGAAGTATAAGGTATCGTGTGTCCCATTTCATCTCCCTCCCTTGATCCCCCCACCGCTCCCTGGGTAGAATGCAATTGCCTCCCTGCTGGTGGTGAGGTCATTTTTGAGGGATTGAAAAAACAAAAGTCTAAATCGTCAAAATTCTTTGGAAAAACCTCCATTCTGAGTTTTCCCGATTTAGGGTTAGGTTCAGGTAATTCTAGGAATTTGGGTGAATCTGAGGAATCTAGGATGTCCGAAGACGAACTGGTCTGCTGCTGGCAGACAGTTTGTGTAGACACCAGCTGCTGGCTGGATGTCCCCTTTTCAAGTCCTGAGAGACCCTCTATGGCCTTCAGAGGACTAGAAACCTTTATTTTTTCAGCAGACAATGCCTCTAACATAACTCGTGCTACCGTTAAAAAATCCTTTGCTGAACCCGCTGCTGCTGGCACGGCAGCCATAAACTTCCCTCCCCCAGCTCATAGCTAGGTGAGAATCCTTCCCCAGTCTCTGAGGGACTTTAATTGCTTTCTGCCAAGGAGAGACTGGATAAAGCTACACTTTCGGGAGTCCTTCACTCCCTTATCTTTCAGAGTTACAGACTTATATCAATCACAATTAACTTTTTGCCAGAATCCTGCTGTAAATAGTACATTTGTTTCTGCCTGTGGGTAATGAAGCTTCACCCACACAAGCAAATCTCAGAATTCCTTCTCTGTGACAGAGACAGGATGAACAAAAGCTAAAACTTTCAAAGTGGATAGTAAAGTGAGCTGTTCCTGGCTGAGAGTTCTGCCTATAGTGTTCCTATGATGTATCTGAATCTGAACCGTCTTACCCAAAAGCAATTTGTCCAAAATCGATTCGGAGGTTCCTGAAACTGACCAGCAGTGCACAGGAGCGAGGCTTCCCGGGACACCTCCTCTCCGACTCGCGTCTGGACCGCGGCTTTTCTTGGCAGAGGGCCAAAAATCTCCTCTGCAGTCCTTTTCAACGGCGTGCCTCTTCTGAAGCTCGGTCTTCTGGAGGTCTGTACCTGCCTTTGCAGGCTACAAGGATCAGCCAGGTGGTCAAATGTCTCTGCCTGAGGGGGTCTCCTCCAGCTGTGTGCATCTTCTCGAGCTGGGTTTTCAGGGTCCAGGGGTCCGCACCCACCTTTGTAGGCTGCAGCCCATCCAGAGGACGCCAAATGTCACATCCTGAGGTGTCTCCTTAGAGCTGAGATCACCTCTGGTGGACATGCAGGTGGTTTGGAACCCAGCTCTTTCCAATGCCCGCCGATGAGAGACTGCAGGAGGCTGTTCTTAGAGGTTTTCATGGTTGTTTATTGTTGCTTATCTCAGGAATGCTTTGTCCAGCGAACAGCAGTCTGCTCGCCAGACGTCCATGGCAGAATCCGCCTGGCAGAGGCAGGACTTATCTTTTATAGTCTAAACTACGTACTAGGTATTTACAAATGACCCCCAATACAATACAATCTTGTTACATGGTCCAGATCTGTTCTCATCCAATCTAAGAGTGCCAGCATGTCACCCAGCATGGATGACACGGAGAAGAAGGAGGAAGAATATCCACACCCCCAATTCTCCATCTTGGCCACGTGTCCCTTATCACAAACATTCTAGAAATCTGCTAATTCTACATTCTAACAGTCTAATTTACACTCTATTTATTTTTGCGGCTTGCATTTCCTCTCTCAATGTTGGTAAATTGTTCCAAGGAGCCAAATCCAGCCCCCGAGACACCTGGGTCTCATTCAAGGGTCTTTGGGGACCCCGCCAGGGGGGTCTTAAACCTTCCAAGGAAGCCAGAGGAATACTCTGGACTCCCACAGTTAAATAACTTGCAAAGGAGAGTGTGTTTTGGGGTGCTGGCCATCTCCATAAAGGCACTGCCTGCTGCCAGAGGCCTGGACAAAGGGCAGGGACTTCTCTAAACTCTCACATCCACTCGTAACAGTGTCACACAGTGCCACAATTGCCCCTCGGCTGACAGGGCCCGCAGTGTCACAATGGACTCCTTGATTCTGTGGAGCCCAAAGTGTCCCAAGGGCCCCTTTGTTCATGAGGCCTGTTGTGTCACAGTGGTCTCCATGATTCCATCAGGCTCTGCAATGTCACAACAGAGCATTGGTTCCATGACACCACACAGCGTCACAATGTTCCCTTGGCTCTGCAATGCCAGAATGCCCCCTTGGGCCCTTGGAGCTCACGGTGTCACCATTGTGCCCTTGGTTCCATGAGTCCCTGCAGTGCCACTAAATGTCCTTAGGTTAGACACACATTGTCATTATGGTTTCCACGGTTCCATGAGGCCACACTGCTTCCAAATGGCCTCCTTGGTGCCACGATACCCTGGTGGGCAGGAGAAGGAGCTGACAGAAAGGTCGCACACATATGTATGTATAACACAAAGATCTTTGAATGTAGGATCTGAAGAAGGTATAGAAATGATAGCAAGTTTTGATGTGGAAGAAAAGAATTGCTGAGCGAGTTTTACTGGGTAACTAAGAAGGCAAAGAGCAAGTGAGTTGGAAGGGGCTTTTATGACTAAGAACAAAGGATAAATGCACCTCAAACAAAAGATATTCTTACCAAGCAAAAAGATTTTCACAAACAAAAATGCCCTGTTGCAAGTAGAGAAAAGATCTCAGAATTTTCCACTGCAGGAAAACTGAAGAACAACTTCTAGCTTAAACTGTAACGTGCTAACCTTTTATGATTGGAAATAGTAACATGAATATGGGAATGTTAGTAGTTGTGATAGGCTATAGGTAATAGTAAAGGTATTGATTAGTTGTCATGTTTTAAGATGCTCTGTAATGAAAAGTATATAATGCATTGTAACTGGAACTAGAGGAAGCTTTCAGATGAACCCACAGCTGTGGCTGAAAAGGCTGTGGGCAAGGGGTCTTGTCACCCACGGCCTGTGAATTGCTGCATTATTTGGATACAATAAACGGCATTTAAAAGAGCCCGCCTGGAGTCCCACATCCCTCATTTTAGACTCTTACAATTCCCTGCAGTGCAGCAATGGTCTCCTTGGTTCCACGGGGTCAGAATGCACCCTTCATCTCATGGAGGCTCACACTGTGGTCCCCTTCATTCCATGGGGCCCTGCTGTGCTAAAATGGCCTCTTGGTTAAACAAGGCCCTGCAGTGCCACAATGTCCCCTCGGATCCAGTTGGTCCCAAGGAGTCACAATAGTCTCTGTTGTTCCATGAGGTCCTGCAATGTCACAGTGGACCTCTGGTTCCATGAAGCCCCACCGTGCACAATTGGCCCCTTGGTTCCATGAGGCCTGGCACAATCAGAATGGCCCCTTTGTGTCATGGGGCTCAGGCCTTGGCCCTTTGCATTCCTGAAACACATCCAGGTTTGCTCAGCATCAGAAAGACCTTTCCCTTGTTTGTCCTCATCTGTCTTCAGTGCTTCCATTGTTCTGCTCTAACTGGGACCTGGGGACACTTATTCAGTTGTGACCCTCAGTGGGATCCATTAAAATTGTAAGAAACTTCAGTGTTTCAGTCTGGGTCCTTGTGGAACCACAGAGGCCACTGTGATACTGCAGGGCCTTGTGGAACCAAGGGGCCATTGTTCCACTGCAAGGACTCTTGGAACTAAGGGAACAGTTGTGACACTGTGGTGCCCCAGTGTGGAACCAAGGGTCCCTCGTGACACTGCAGGATCTTGTGCAACCAGGGCTCCATTAAGACACTGCAGCACCAAGGAATCCATGGTGGCACTCGGAGGCTCATGGAACCAAGAGGCCACTGTGACCCTGCAGTTTTGCTCTGACTCCTTGAGCAGCTTCTTCAGCCTTCTCTCAGTGTCTCAGGGTCCTGGACTCAACCCCAAATCCATGTGGGGACTGATTAAAAAACCAAAAATCCCTCAGGAGCCCTTAGAGTTCCTTCAATTTTCTTCAAATCTCCAGGGCTTTTGCAGCTCATTGGAGTAATTTTGGAGTTTTCTTGAGGAAGAAGACTTCAAAGGGCACCTTATGATCTTTTTTTTTTTAATCAATGGATTATTTTTTTCAATTCAGAGAACAGTTCAGTTCAGACTGAAGCATTTTCCAAGTGATCTTGATGCTGAATGTCTCATTAGGAGCTCTGGGCACGCAGAAGAATGAGCCCTTTGAGGGCTGATCTTGTTTGGACAGCCTGCTCCTCACCCCCAGCCTCAGCATGCCTGACATCACCCACCTGGGACTGACATCCCTGTGCCCTGCATCAGAACCTTGTCCCCTGAGCTCTACAGCTGGGTGTCCCAGCCCACTGCACCATGTCCCATCTGCTCTCCTCAGGGCTCTGCCTGCACACAGGCCCAGGAGAAGTTTTCTTGTTTGTGAAGAAAGAATGGAAAGGCCTGAGCAGCTTTCCTGAACACCAAACCCCAGTGAGGAGCCACATGGTCAGTCCAGGCTGCCTGGAATGATGTCACCTTTCTACAAGGGACAGTGGGACCAGACATGATCTCTGTAAGCAGAATTTTCTGAGTCTTTCACCTGAATTCTCTGTCCTTGTCCTTTCCCTGGATCTCTGTTGCAGATGGAAATTGCTGGTGCCATTCTCACCTTTAACCCCTCCTTTGAAGGCAGACAGGTGTTCCCAGGTGTGTTAAGCAGGATTTGCTCAGTGTTTCCACAAAACTTTTGTGTTTCTCAGAGAATAAAGGACCCATTTTGACACTGAGGAGGCAACATGGAAGCAAGGAGTCAATTGTGACACTTGGTTCCCATGGAACCAAGGGCCCATTGTGACACAGCAGGGCCACATGGATCCAGTGGTCCATTGTGACACTGTGGATCCACAGAGACCATGGCAACAGAGCTGGAACCTCATGGAACCAAGGAGTCCATGGTGTCCCAGTGGGGCTGCATGGACCCAATTGTCCATTGTTACCCTGCCCATCCAAGGAGTCCATCTTGACACCACGGAAGCTCATGGAATGAGGTAGGCCATGGTGACACTGCAGAACTTCATGAAACCAAACATCCATTGTGACCCAGCAGGGCATCACTGGAACCAAGGAACCGCTGCTGACTGTGCAGAAACTCATGGAAGCAGGGGCTGTTGTGGCTCTGCAGAACCAGCACAGCTGCTGGACCTTGTTCCCTGGCCCTTTGGTAGGGAATGTGGTAAGTTGGGTGGGCAGGTGAATGTGGGCAGTGGTGTGGCCAGTAGGTTTGGTCAGTGGAGTGCGGTCAGTGGATGTGGGAAGTGGGTGTGGGCAGAAGGTGTGGTCAGTGTTTGTGGTCAATGGAGGGGTGCTCAGTTAAGTGGTCATTTGGTGTGGTCAGTGGATGTGTTCAGTGGGTATGCTCAGTGGAGGTATGGTCATTTGGGGGGTGAGTGGGGTGCAGTCAGTGGGTGTGGTCAGTGGGTGTGAGCAATGGAGAGTGGTCAGTGTGTGTGGTCAGTGGGTGTGAGCAGTGGAGAGTGGTCAGTAGGTGTGGTCAGTAGCAATGATCAGTGAGTGAGCAGTGGAGAGTGGTCAGTGGGTGTGGTCATTTGGAGTGGTTAGTGTGTTCAGTTTGGGTGGTCAGTGGATGCTGACTGTGGATGGTCATTGTGGTATGGTGAATGGGAGTTGTGTGTGGGTGTGGGCAGTAGAGGTGTGCTAAGTGGTTGTGATCAGTGTGTTTGGTCAATTTGGTATGGTCAGTTGTTTGTGGTCAGTGTTGGTGGTCAGTGGCGGTGTGGTCAGTCTGTTGTCAGTGGGTGTGGGCGGTGGGTGTGGGCAATGGGATGTGATCAGTTGCTGTAGTCAGTGTACACGGACAGTTGGGAGGTTGCTGAGGGGTGGTAAGTAGGTGTGGTCAGTTGGGTGGTCAATTGGTCATGGGTGGTGGTCAGTAAGTGGGGTCATTGGGTGCAGTCAGTGGCAGAGTGGTCAGTGAGTGTGGTGAGTGAGTGTGAGTGTGGAGACCAAGAAAGGCATTCACAGTCAGGGAAAGCAGCTCCTGTTCTTTTCCCTGGGTCAGCTCTGTGCCCTCTCCCTGTCTGTCAGCCTTTCGGTCACTCCCAACTGTTTCCCTGTTGGCCCTTTGCTCCAAACCCACCCTTGTGACACCCCCATGGCCCCTGGTAATTGGTCTCTGATGCTCTTCCCATGTATTTAACCTGGACCCTTACAAAGTACGTGGCCTTTGTTCTCTGAACATGGACAGTGCACACGTGTGGCTGAAATAAATATCTCCGTGAAACCCCTGCAAAGGCCCTTCCAGCTTCTTACTTGCTGTCACCCTAAACAACATCAAACGCAACAAATGGGGTGCAGGCAGTGGTGTGTGGGACAAGGGTGTGGTCAGTGGGTGTGGTCATTAGCCAGGTCCATGTGGTTTGGTCAGTGGAGGTGGTCATTGTGTTTTGTCAGTGGGTACTGTCGGCGGGTGTGGGCATTGGTGTCTGGGCAACAGCGTTGGTCAGTTGGTGTGGTCATTGGAGGTGGTCATGGGGGTGGTCAGTGGGGTGTGGTCAGTGGGATTGTCATTGAGGTGGTCATTGGTGTGTAGTCAGGGGGTGTGGTCATTGGGTGTGGTCAGTGGGTGTACGGTCAGTTGGGCAGTCATTGGGGTGTGGTCAGGGGTTCTAGCAAGTGGGTGTGGTCCATGGAAGTGGTCAGTCAGTATGGTCAGTAGATGTAGTTGGTGTGGATGTTCAGTGGGGGTGGGGTCAGTGTTTGTGGTCAGTGGATGTGGTCAGTTTGGTGTTAGTTGGGTTGTGGTCAGTGGTTAAGGTCAGTGGGGGTGTGCTCAGTGGGGGTTCGGTCAGTTTGAGGGTCTTTGGGGTAGAGTCAATTGCTGCAGTCAGTGGGGGTGGTCAGTGGGTGTGAGCAGTGCAGAGTGGTCATTGGGTGTGGTCAGTGGGTGTGGGCTGTGGATGTGGTGAGTGGGAAAATTTGGTGGGGTGTGATCATTGGGGGTGTGGGCATTGGTGTCTTGGCAATGGGTGTGTTCACTGAGTGTGGTCAGTGGTGGTGGTCAGTGGGGTGTGGTCAGTGGGGTGTGGTCAGTGGGTGTGGCTATTTGGGGTGATCATTGGGAATGTGCTTGGCCAAGGCAAAAGGAGGCTCCCTGTGTGCCCTGCTCCCCTCTCCCTGAGCTCCTGAGAGCTCTGCAGCCCCTGCTGCCATCCCATCTGCCCAGGCCAGCACAACAGCCCCAGCCTTGGGGCCCTGCAGAGCTGCTCCTGCTGCAGGCCCAGGGCCCATCCCAGAGCTGGGGCAGCCACAAAGCTGTGCCCATTTCTGTTCATTCCTGCTCTGATGAGGATGGATCCTCAGCCACTTGGAGGATGCTGAAGAATTTTACTTCTCCAGAGGCCTCTTTTTTCTGGAGTTCTTCAGTTCAGGAATTTAGTGGCAAAGACTCATAAACACTTGTTCAAAACAAAAAAAAGCCCCTGGGAATAACTTATGTTTTCAATTCCTCTATGATTACTTAGAAAGATTTCACAAGTGTATTCCAAGTCAATATACTATTTTGAAAATAATGCAGAGAAATGGATTTTGTTTTGTTGTCTTTTCCTATTTCTAGATTGATATCTGCAATGCCCAAGAGATATTGACCCCCAGAACCTTCTAATGCAGTCTGAATAGAGATGACAATCAAGACCCAACATGGCTGACAATCAGTCATGTATTGTCATTGTCCTCGTCCCCCCCCCATCATTTCCCTCATTCAACCCCTGGGACCCCTATGGATCAGGAATGGTGTGGCCAGCAGGACCAGGGCAGTGATTCTTCCCCTGTGCTCGGCAATGTTTGGGCAGCACCTCGAGTGCTGTGTCCAGTTCTGGGCCCCCAAATTAGGAAGGACATGGAGGGGCTGGAACATGTCCAGAGAAGGGCAACAAGGCTGGTGAGGGGTCTGGAACTCAAGTGCTGTGAGGAGGGGCTGAGGGAGCTGGGGATGTTTATCCTGGAGGAATCTCAGGGGAGATCTCATCACTCTCTAAAACTCCCTGACAGGAGGGTGCAGCCAGGTGGGGATCAGGCTCTTTTCCCAAGGAACTGTGACAGGACAAGAGGACACAGCCTTAAGCTGCACAAGGAAACATTTAGGCTTGACATTAGGAAATATTCTTTACAAAAAGTGTGATTTGGCCTTGGAATTGGCTGCCCAGGGAGGTGGCTGATTGGATATGGAAAGACTGGATGTGGCACTGAGTGCCATGGTCTGGATGACAAGGTGGTGGGTCACAGGTTGGACTTGATGTTCTCAAAGATCGTTTCCAGCCTGGGTGATTCTGTGATGATTGTGACACTGCAGGGCCCTGGGGAAGCAAGGGGCCATTGTGACACTGCAGGGCCTCGTGGAACTGAGAGGACCATGGTGACACTGTGTACGACATGGCACCACAGAGCCAAGGGGCCACTGTGACACTGTGGGGCTGCATGGAAGCAAGGAGTCCATGGTGAAAATCTGGGTCCTTGTGGAACCACAGAGGCCACTGTGACACTGCAGGGCCTTGTGGAACCAAGGGGCCATTGTGACACTGCAGAACCAAGGAGAGCCTTGTGAGAGCCTGGGGCCAATGGAATCAAGGGGCCATTGTTCCACTGCAAGGACTCTTGGAACTAAGGGAACAATTGTGACACTGTGGTGCCCCATGGAACCAAGGGTCCCTCGTGACACTGCAGGATCTTGTGTAACCAGGGCTTCACTATGACACTGCAGCACCAAGGAATTCATGGTGGCACTCGGAGGCCTCATGGAACCAAGAGGCCACTGTGACCCTGCAGGGCCTTGTGGGACCATGCAGAGCATTGTGACAGAGCAGGACCTCATGTAATGATGGGGCCACTGTGACACTGCAGGGAAAATGGAACCAAGAGGCCAGTGTTGCTCCTCAGGGACTCCTGGAATGAAGGAAAAATGTTTGACACCATGGTGCCCCTTGGGACCAAGAGGCCCCTGTGACACTGTGGAACCAAGGAGAGCATTGCTGCACTGTGAGACCTCATGGAACCAAGGATCCACTGTGACACTTCAGGGCCTTGGGGGATCAAGGTGCCATTGTGAAACTGTGGGGCCCAAGGATCCAAGGGACTTTGTAACACCAAGGGGCCTCAGGGAACCAAAGGGACCTTGTGACACTGGGAGGCCTCATAGAACCGTGGTGACATCAAGCTGGGTGCCAGTGTGGATCTGCTGGAGGGTAGAAAAGCTCTGCACAAGGATCTGGACAGGCTGGATCCAGGGACAAAATCCAGCTATTGAGGTTTAACAGGATCAAGTCCTTGGTCCAGCACTTTGGCTACAACCACCACTGCAGTGCTACAGGCTGGGGACAGAGGGGCTGGACAGCAGCCATGTAGAAAGGGACCTGGGGGCACTGATGGACAGCAGGCTGGACATGAGCCAGCAGTGTGCCCAGGTGGCCAAGAAGACCAATGGCACCTGGCCTGGATCAGGAATGGTGTGGCCAGCAGGACCAGGGCAGTGATTCTTCCCCTGTGTTCAGCACTGATTGGGCAGCATCTGGAGTGCTGTGTCCAGATCTGGGCCTCCACAATTTAGGAAGGACATGGAGGGACTGGAGCATTTCCAGAAAAGGCCAACAAGGCTGGTGAAAGGTCTGGAACACAAGACCCGTGAGGAGCGGCTGAGGGAGCTGCAGTTTTTTATTCTGGAGAAGAGAAGGCTCAGGGAAGACAAGGTGGTGTCAGTGCACAGATTGGACTTGATGATCTCCAAGGTCTTTTCCAGCCTGGCTGATTCTGGGATTCTCTGAAACCACCCTTGGAGCACTTGCAGGATGAGCCCTGGGCCTCCTCTTCAGAAGGTTCAGCAGCCCAGGTCCCTCAGCTTCTCCACACAGTCCCAAAGCCCATCCTGTCAGTCCTGCAGAGCCTCTCCAGCCCCTCCTCACTGCCCAGAACAGGGAGCCCCACACCCAGACACACCAGCCCAGATGTGCCCCCCTGGCCTGTGGTGCCTCTGGCAAGGGAGCAGCACGAGCCACTGCAGGACAATTCCTGAAGCACTTGTAGGATGATCCTGCACCTCAAGGGATATTCCCATCATGCCAGCTAATTAAAATAAAATCAGGAGTGGAGCTAGAGAGGAAAGGGCAAACAGGGATGGGGTGTTTGAAGGGGACGGAACGGAGATGGGAAATAGGAAGAAATCTGCACCAGGGAAAAGTAAAGAAAGCAAAGGTGAACCCAAGGAAAATGCTCAGGGCAGTTTGGGGGTGGCTGCCAGGCATCCCTGGCTCTAAGCAATGATGTTTGCAGTGGGACAGGAAACTTCAAGCTCATGAGAACAAACTTTCTGGCTGACTGCAGAGGCCACGACAAACCTGAGTGGTTTCCCTCCCATCCCCAGCCCTTGCTGGCCCCAGGGGCTGATGGCATTTGTGCTCACTCAGCTCCATCTCCCCACAGCAGCACCATGGGGGTGCTGACGCCTGCTCTGTGCAGTGCAAACAGGGGCTCCTGAGCCAGTGCTGCCGTGTCTGTGCCTGCAAGGATGCGGCACCTGTGTGAGCTGGGGGAGAGGCCAGGGCTGCAGAGGGGGGATGTTGTTGGCAGGTGCATGAGGACGCTCTGGGACGCTGCCCTGGGCTGTCCAGCGCAGTGGGGATGGATCAGCCCCTGCTCTGCTGCTGCTTGCCAGGGTCTCCCCCTTGCAGGGCCCTTGCAGAGCACCAGCCATGCTGTTTGCCCCCAGCCTGCCCATGGCCAGCCTGGGGCTGCTCACGGGGGTTTTCTCTGCTCAGCACTGGCCTGGCCAAGTGTTGTGGAGAGAGCCTGGCCAAGGAGCCTGGAGCCCCCAGGCCCTGCCCTGAGGCGTCAGCGCTGCCCCAGCAGTGCCCATGGCCTGTCCCTGCTGCAGCCCCGGCACTGCCACCCCCAGGGCTGTGCCCGGCCCCGAGAGCACTCAGGCCCTGCAGCAACACGAGGGGCAGGAGGGCAGCGGGGCAGTGGCACGGGAGCAGCACTGGCAACACCAAGTGCTGCTGCTGCTGCTGGGCACAGCTGCTGTGCCAGCACTGATCTGCCCCAGCTCTGCACACAGACATTGCTGGTGCAGCTCCAGAGTAGGGAACAAAAGGGGCATCTCTGGAGAGATGCTGGGAGATCCTTTCTTTCATTTAAAGACACCGAGAGCAAAGCTCCTTACTGACACAGTCTGTGGCCACAGCAAAGTTGGAGAGAATCTAAATGAGAAAGGGCACAGGGAATGGCATTCCTTTGTGGAATATATTAAAATACTTAATCAAAGGAAAGAAAAGAGGAATTGAACCACCAAACCAAACAAATATTATGGAAGGTGGTTTTTATTGCAAGTGACTTGCAGAAAGTTGCAAGCAGTTTACTTTTTCTTAAACAGTCCCATCATGACTGTCCACACTTCAGCCTTGAGCTCCTGGTTCCTCAGGCTGTAGATGACAGGGTTCAGGGCTGGAGGCACCACTGAGTACAGAAATGACAGGGACAGATCCAGGGAGGGAGAGGAGATGGAAGGCGGCTTCAGGTTGGCAAATATGCCACTGCTGAGGAACAAAGAGACCACAGCCAGGTGAGGGAGGCAGGTGGAAAAGGCTTTGTGCCGTCCCTGCTCAGAGGGGATCCTCAGCACAACCCTGAAGATCTGCACATAGGAGAAAACAATGAACACAAAACAGCCAAAACTTAAACAGACACTAATCATAATAAGCCAAACTTCCCTGAGGTAAGACTGGGAGCAGGAGAGCTTGAGGATCTGGGGGATTTCACAGAAGAACTGGCCCAGGGCATTGCCATGGCACAGGGGGAGGGAAAATGTATTGGCTGTGTGCAGCAGAGAATTGAGAAAGCCACTGGCCCAGGCAGCTGCTGCCATGTGGGCACAAGCTCTGCTGCCCAGGAGGGTCCCGTAGTGCAGGGGTTTGCAGATGGACACGTAGCGGTCATAGCACATGATGGTCAGGAGATAAAACTCTGCTGAGATGAAGAACAGAAAGAAAAACACCTGAGCAGCACATCCTTCGTAGGAGATGCTCCTGGTGTCCCAGAGGGAATTGTGCATGGCTTTGGGCACAGTAGTGCAGATGCAGCCCAGGTCAGTGAGGGCCAGGTTGAGCAGGAAGAAGAACATGGGGGTGTGAGGTGGTGGCCGCAGGCTACGGCGCTGATGATGAGGCCGTTGCCCAGGAGGGCAGCCAGGGAGATGCCCAGGAAGAGGCAGAAGTGCAGGAGCTGCAGCTGCCGCGTGTCTGCCAATGGCAGCAGGAGGAAGTGGCTGATGGAGCTGCTGTTGGACATTTGCTGTCTCGGGGCATCATGCACTGGAAAAAAAGGCATTGATAAATTACACAAACTTTGTGGAGTCAATCCTATGCTAATTTCTTAAGAATTCACTCAAAATTCCTTCTCTTTCTCTGGGAAAATTTCACTTAAATTTTTAAATTTCGAGCTCACCTTAGCTTGAAAAGCACCCAGGAGGTGCTTTTGAGTTACTTCCCCTTTCTCAGAGGTGGCAAAAATTCTCATCAGCAGCATTTCTGTAAGCATAACTCTGGGGAGCCCAGAGGGAAAACAGCTCCCTGTGCCCCAGTGTACTCAGACCTGCTGGTCCCACCCAGGTGCACTTGGCTCATTACACCTCCCCCTATTTCAGGGTAATCAAACTTAAAATGTGCTGGAAAAATAAAGTGGACTTCTGGAAAGCTCCAATTTAAAAGTCAGTCTCTTTTAACCCTCTTCTCTTTCCCTAGCACTTCAAGAGGGAGGGTATCCAGATTGCTCTGGCTCTCTGCTGCCTGGAATTTTTCCTACTAGGAGCTGATTCTCTCTCTCCAAGCCTTGTCCTTGTCAGTGCTGCCAGAGCCCAGCCCAGCCTTGGGGGCTCAGCTCTGCCCTGCAGACCCCTCCCAGCTCAAGACACTGCCCACGGTGCTGCTGCTGCTGCTGTCTGTAGGCAGAGGAGGGTGAGGAGGCACTTTGTGAGGGAGATCTGAGGCAGATCTGATGATCCCCAGTGGGACAGTGACACAGACACACCTGACAGCCCCTTTCCCTTCCCTTGAGGAGAAAGCTGAGAGCAGCCCTGGCCATGCAGCACCATCTGCACAGCAGGAGGAATCTGCCCTGATGGGGGTGGCTCCTTCCACCTCCAACTTCTCCCCACAGTGCATGGGGAGCTCCCAGGCAGGCTGAGAGCTGCCCCTGGCAGGTGGCACATGCCCTGGGCTGGCCAAGAGCCCTGAGGGCTGCAGGAGCTGCTCTGCAGGACAGCCCTGGGCAGCCCTGGCTGCAGCCCCAGCTTCAGCCCCTGCAGCCGTCCCTGGCAGCAGGAGCCATCCTGCCCTGTCCCTCTGACGGTGCCCAGGGCAGCCCCACTCTGCAGCACATCCTCCTCCTCCTCCTGTGCCCCAGAGAAACTGGGAGAGTCCTCCTGACACATCCCCCAGGCTGTGGGCTGTGCTGGCTCCAGGAGATCCCTCCAGGAGCACAGGGGACATTGCCCTGCACCCACAGACTCACCATGTCCAGGGCTGCGAAGATGTTTCCCCAGGTGAGGTCTCAGCTCAATGTCTTCCCTGATTGCCTTTAGCCTGTCTGTGCCTGGCTCCTGTCCCCTCAGTGCCTGCAGGCAGAGCCCTCAGCCCTGCTGGGCTGGGAGAGGAGCTGCTTCTCAGCAGAAATGTCTTTTTGAAGTTTTCCTGGTTGCCAGTATCTCCCTCTGTGCCAGGAGACACAACACAACGACTTCAATGACCTCAGGAGTTTGTTCTTTTTTAAATTAGATTCAGTCCCTGAGAGAGTGTTTTTCAAAAATCCTCCCAAGAACTCAAAATTAAATTGAAACTTCAAAGTTTCTTCAACTTTTAATGGGTCCCACTGAGAGACAAGGCTGAGAAAGTTCCCCAAGGTTCTAGTTAGAACAGAAAAATGGAGGCACTGGTGACAGGTAGGAACAAGGTAGGTAAAGGCATCTGTGATGCTGAGCAAACCTGGATGTGTCTCATGATCCACAGGACCATGGCCTGAGCCCCAGCCCCTGGCAAGGCAGATCCTGTCCCTCCCTCATTGCTCAGGGCTCTTCCCGGGGCACTGGGCTCTGGGGATGTGCAATGCCAAGGGCAGGACCATGGGGCAGCCCCTGCCAGGCTGCTGAGCAGGGACAAGGAGGCAATGAGGCCCCAGCACAGCAAGGCTCACTTGTCCCCTGCTGGCCTCAGGCCCAGGGCCAGCAGCCATGGCCCAAGTGCTGCAGCAGTTGGCTCTGGCAGGGCCTTTCAGCTGCTGCCCATCCCTGTGCCCTCTGCAGCCCAGGCTGTCCTACGGTGTCCATGCCCTGCGCCTCTGTCCCTGCAGGCTGTCGTCATCCCCCGGCTGCCCCACCTCACTGGCCCCTTCCTTTGCTGACAGCTCTGCGTCCTGCCTGCCTCTGCCTGGCCACAGAGAGCCTTGGGCTGCTCCAGACTCCTTCTGGGGGACGTGTTACACCACAGCCGTGCCCTGGGAGTGAAATCCCTTCATCCTTGTGTGCAGTCTGGACCTCCCCAGCTGCAGTTGGCATTAATTTTCTTTTTCAGATGTTCTCTACTATTTCAAAAGTATCCATCATCTCTGAAACAACCCTTCAAGCACTCCCAGGGCTTTCCTCTCCTGTCCTCATTCTCCACTCAGCTGAGCACAGAGCTCCTTTGCCCTTACACAGTGCTTATCTGCTGGAGGCCTGCCAGGGTCCACACCACATGAGGAGTCCTGATAGGTTCTTTTAGGAATCTCAAAGTGCAAAAGACACAGCAGGGGACAAAACCAGTTTACTTTTGCAAAAATGCACCTTTATTTAGTGCCAACCAAATGCGATAGAGGGACAGCAAATAAAAGAGAGACAGAGAGAGAGAGAAAAGGGGTTGGGATTACAGCTACCAACGGTGAGCGAGGAGCTGCCCGCTCCAGCCGCTCCCCCCTGAGACCGGCGTGGCCGCGGCCACCTCCGCTTCTGCCGAGAGAGAGCGTGCCCACAGCTAAAGAAAGGACTGGAACCGAGTAATCTGTTCTGTTTTGTTAGTAATTTTAACAACTGCTGTGGTTTCTGCTGGTGCAGATAGATATATTAGTAAAAGAGCTATTATTCCTACCCCCTTATCTCTGCCTCAGACTCCTTGATTCAAACGTTTATAATATTTGGGGGGGAGTGGAATTTGGGTCTCTGTTTCAAAGGAAAACTTCTGCCTTTACTGGCAGACACCTGTCCTTCAAACCAGGACAGTAGCAATTCTAACTTCATTGACGAGAGCATACAGTGCGGCTTTAAGAGACACCGTGCCTCAGTATGAGGGCAAAGGATTTAGGCACTAATAAAAGAACTTACTAATTTTATAGAAAAAGGGGAATGAGCCATAGTATTCGCACTATTCTGTTATATTTTTGAGAATTGCATGTTTAGGGAGTGAGTTATGGGGTCGACATCTTGAAAACTTAGGAGCTAGAGGTTAGGAATGTAACCCTTAAACATATATATATATCCTAGCAGGGGGATTAGAAGTTGACAAAGTCTGGTCAGATAATATGCAGAACCAGCAAAATATACCTATGGAAACATTTAAGTGAAATAGATATGCATTAGAAAATGCTTAGAGTTAGCCAAAAGAAACCCATCAATCATAAATTTTGACACTGAAGTCAATAAAGACCAGAATGAAAGGATTAACAGGTCAGGTAGTCACGGTAATAGGACAGAGGTAAAGAGTTTAGAGTGAGGTAGACGATCCTTACTTCATCTCTTACAACCCTCCGACTCAAATTGAAGACCACAGCCCCAAAACCAAGGGGATACTGCACAGCTACAATGAGTATGCAGCTGATTTTAATACTGAGCGAGGAAAGGGCGGTGACAGGTAATAAATATGTATAGGCATTTCTGAATATGCATGATTTTTGTGAATAAATGAAGGACCAAAAGTTGCCAAGGCTGCGCACACCTTTGGGAGAGATCGTGCGTGTTCACCCAGCGCTGAAACAAATATATTCTTTTGACTAAATCGGCTGAAAGGTATTTTCCTTGCCTTTTGTGCTTCAATATGCCCTGCTGGGCCAGGCCTGGGCTCAGCCCTTGGCCTTTCTGCTGCCTTCAACCAGCCCAGGCCTTGCTCAGCATTGCAGTTCCTGCTCACAGCCTTTGGCTCCTGCAATCCTGCCCTCAAGGATCTGCTCTCACCAGTCCCTGGGGAGCCTTTGGCAGTCCCTGCCCTCAGTGGGGCCACTGATGCTCCAAGGGACTTGGAGTTTTGCTTCTGACTCCTGGAGCAGCTTCTTCAACCTTCTCTCAGTGCCTAAAGGGTCCTGGACTCAGCCCAAATCCACCCTGGGGATCATCAAAATAAAGAAAACCATCAGGAGTTCTTTTCTTCCTTCAATTGTCATCGAGTCTTCAGGGCTTGTGCAGATGCTTGGAGTCAGTTTGGAGTTCTGCTAAGGAGGAAGATTTCAAAGTGCACCTCATGACTTTATTTTCCTCAAGGGAATGTTTTTCTATTTTTTATTTCAGAGAGAAACTGATAGAAACTTTCCACTGGTGATCTTGATGCTGAATGTCTCCTTAGGAGCTCTGGGCACAGAGAAGAATGAGCCCCTTGCAGACTGACCCAGTTTGGACAACCTGCTCCTCACCCCCAACCTCACCAGCTCATGATATCTCCCACCTGGGAGTGACAACCAAAAATATAAAAAAAAACCTCTTCAATTTCTCTTAATAACAAAAATGTTATTAAATGACAAAATTTATATTTTTCTGAGATATTACTATTCTATAAATTTTAACCTAATTTACATAATTATATTAATAATCTTTACATCTTTAGCAACCAAATAAATTATTTGTCATGACTTCTAAGTAACACAATTCCCTTAATTATTAATTAAGCTCTATTGCTTATTTGTTTCTCCCTCTTTAAGATAATTCCTAATATTTATAATAATTTTAACACCTTTATTATAAACTTTTTCTCAGACAAGGTCAAGGTGGGCACTCTAGGGTCCAGGGTCCAGGGTCCAGGGAGACATTTCTGGGGCACATTTGGAGGACTTTTGGATCTGGAGAAAAAATTTAGAAAGAAGTCTGGGCTTCAGAGTGGCACTTGGGGGTCCAGGGGTGCCCTTGGAGGTCACGGAGGCCCTTCAGGGTCCGGGCCGGCACTTGGGGGACTCTAACGGGCTCTGTGGGGCGCGGGGCATGATGGGAGTTGTAGGCGCGGGTAAACACAGTTTAATTGGGCCGTGCAGCATCATGGGAGCTCTTGGTGCAGCTGCAGTGTCTCTCTCCATGCGGCGGGGGGCATGATGGGAGATGAAGTCTCAGCTGGAATGGCATTTTACCGGTACCGTGGAGCATGATGGGAGCTGTAGTCCCGGAAGTGCCTCTTGCGGAGAGTTTGGGGTACGGGAGGGCAATGCGGGACACTTTTGCCTCTGAACTGCGACTTGAGGTCCTCAGGGGGGAACGTATACGGTTCGGAAGAGCTTGGAGGGATCTTGGGGGGCTCTAACCGGGCTCTTTAGGGCACAGGGTACGGCAGGAATTTTAGGCGACGACTGGGTTATGAGGTGCTCTGAGCTCGCGGGGGATGGCAGGAGATGAATTCCCAGAAGTGCCTGGAACGGGCATCTTTGGACTTGGGAGCATTCAGGGGATTCGGGGACGGTTTTGGGAGGTTCCCAAATGGTCGCTGAGGGGACACTTCGGGATCCTGGAGGTTCTGGAGGACATCTATCAGACATATGGGGGGGGGATTCCGGTGTCCTGTGGAGCGCGGGGCATGATGGGTATTGTAGTCCCTGCTCCAATGGGGCTCTATGGGCCGCGGGGCATGACGGGAGTAAGGGGCAGAAAGGAAAGATGGCGCCGACTCCAGGCACCACCCCTGAGGCCCCGATCCCCGGCGCTGAACCTCATTATTGGCAGCTTGGGCTGGCACACACCTGAGGAGTGTGTCTGTTTTCCATAGGGAAAATTAGGAGTTTTAGATTGCATAGAAAATAACAAAAAGGAGAAACTTCTCTTTCCCTGAGATCAGCCAACTGGCCAAGCAAAGCAGGTCCCAGGTGAGTGAGGGCAGACAGGATGGGGTTGGGGAATGTGGAGCAAGGTTGTCCACACTGGCTCAGACCTCAAGGCACAGCTTCTCTGAGCAGGCCAGACCTCCTGAGGAGAGAACCCGGATCAATATCAATCACAGAATGCTGCAATCACCTCTGCTTTAAAGAGAACAGTAATAAAATCCATCCTTTAAAATAGAAATGGATATTTTTAAGAAGCACTTCAAAATATTTCTCCATAACAATTATAGGAAATGTTTATAATGAACTGCAACAGACCAGAGGGAAATTAAGGCAGAGCCATGGTTTGTTAGGAAACCTCTCAAGAACTCCAAATCAGAATCAAACTCCAAAGTTTCTTCAAGTTTTAATGGGTCCCAGAGTGGAACATGAGTGAGAAAGTGTCCCCAAGCCCCAATGAGAGCAGAGAACTGGAGGCAGAGAGGACAGGTGGGGACAAAGAGAAGCCAAGTCTTGGTGCCCTGGGGCACAGCAGGGTCTGTGCCACCAAGGGCTGGGAGAAGACACCTTGTCCTGAGCCACTGGGGCCTCCTGGCACAGCCCCAGCAAGGCTGGGCACTGTCACCCCTTGTGCTGCCCTCAGCATCCCCCCCACATCCCAGTGGCCTCAGGGATCTGCTGGGACCAGTCCCTGGGGAGCCTTGGTCAGGAATGGCCCTGGGGGCTCCTTCATGCTCCCAGGTTTTCCCAAGGACTTTGGGTTTTGTTTTTGCCTTGGAGTCTGTGAGAGCTTTGTGCAATCATGGCCTCCAATTATCTGCTTTAATTAGTCTCTTGAGAGCTTTTCTCAGTAACAACACTCAGTGGGCTCATTAATGCTTCAAGGTACTTCAACTTTTTGAGGTACTTTTCTTTTTCCTTTACTCTCTGACTCTGTGAGAGGTTTTTGGTCAATCATGGCCTCCAGTTCTCTCCTTCAAGGAGTCCACGAGGAACCTGTGTTGGGGATGGACCTTAGTGGGGCCCATTAATGCTTTGAGACACTTTGGGTTTTTCTTCTGTCTTGCACTCCTGGAAAGGCTTGCGCAGTCTCGTCACAGACCCTGAGGTTCAAGGGCTCAGTACCTGAGGTTCAAGACTCAGCATTAATTCCAGAATAATGTCCCCAAGGTCCTTTTCTGTTCAGCTGTACCATGCTGTCTGTGGGTGACAAGGCTTGGTGGGTCCTTTCCCCTCTGCCTGGAGAGGTGCCTGGTCCCAGTCCCTGAGGGCACCCAGGCTCCTGGATGGAATTTGTGTGGAAGTGCCTCAGTGTCACAGCAGCCTTCACATGGAGCCCCGTGGATCAGAGCATTTTCCAAAGAGCTGTTGGGACAAACAGGGAGATTTGGTCCTAAAGGATCTGTAAAACAACATCCCATAACATCCACTTGTTCTGGCACAGAACACTTGGCTGCAGGGACATATTCCCATCCTTCTCACCCAGGTTTCAGGATTCAAAGAGTGCTGTCTTTCTCCAGAGCTGTTCCTTCAGCTGGCCTGGGAGGGTCACTTGGCCTCTGCACCCACACTCTGGCTCCGTTATTAGGATTGGTGCATCCAAACCCTTCATCTCCATGAGCAGCAGTGATTTGAGGTGGATGTTCTTTTTTCACAATTGTTTTAAAAACTGCAATATCAATAATTGTGCTACCTTGCCATGGAGTTGAATAATCATATTGTTCACTATTGTTTAACAGAATTACTTTAATTCCTCCTTGATAACCTGCACCAATTACTCCTCTCAAGACATGAACTCTTCAAGGCCAAGCTCTAGTGAGCATTTATCAAACCAAAGTGTCCTGGAGGAATCTGAATTCCTGTTCCAGTTTTGATAGCTCTCATTTGCTTCTGATTTATCCTAACTAATTTTAATGCATAAAGGTCCAGCCCTGCAGCCTCTGGGGTGACCCTGTCAGGGGCCACCACCCCCAGAATAATTTCCCAGGCAGTCAGAGTGTCACTGTCCATGGCTGTATTTGCACATTGGGTGCAGCCATGCACATCCAGGGGGTTTCCATTCCCCCAGTGGGGCAGTTTTTAAGGGTATGGAGCACATCTGTGAGATGGGATTTTCATTGCAATAAATTCCCATCTCTTATTTTTTTTCAACTGCTCTTTTAGCAACCCCTTCATCTTTTCAATTAATGCTGCAGCTTGTGGGTGGTCTGGTATATGAAAAACCCAGCAGTCTTACTTTAATTTTCACAGGAAAAAACAAAGCATTCCACATCCTAGTGTCAGCAAACCCTAAAAAAACTGCCAATTTCATCCTTTCCTCCTTCATTTGTTGTATACAATCTCACAGACTTCACCAGTGATGTTTGTGTCTTGGCCAGTAATTTTGTGTAGAGTATTATGTTTTACATCCCTGAGCAGCAAAAGCTAAAAAATTAATATTTGGAGCATTATTTTACAATGTCATTATGCATATGTGAATGTACATACATCAAATTTTTATTATACTATATACATATATATATATATATATATGTATGTAATTATTTATTATATTATTACTCTTTCCTTTGCACAAATGAATCCAAGTTCAAGATTAAAAACCTTTTCATGTAGGAACATTTTGAAAGCAGTCGTTCTCTCTGTTGGTGATGTTTCTGGGATGCTGTTAACAAAATTCATCCTCATCTTCCCAAACACACAAGTTCTTTCCATTTTTCCATATTTCAATACATCAGTGGTTCAGCTTCTTTCAGCTGACTGCCCCATTGCTCTCACAGTGCTCGGAACTCAGCCCACTCCAGGGAAGGTTTTCCCTCTACCTGGGAATTTCAGACAGAGCCGATTTCTTACATTTAAATACAAAAAGCAACATTTTGTGGTGATCTAGCCAGACCACATCAACTTTGTTTTACCAGTGGGCAGGGTCAGCAGCAGAGACACAGACACCAAATTCAGGAACCATTGTCGTTTACTGTAGCTCATTCTGGTTTCATTCTCCTCTTGGGTCATTCCCAAAGCCCGGCCAGGGCTCAAGGAGGAACCAAGGGAGCTGACTTTGATCACACACCCACAAACAAGGTCAGATGTCAGATTTCATGGCCTTGTCCAGTTTCTAAATACAGAAAAATCAATCCATGTTTCACTAATGAGTGGATACATCTATCACAGCACCAATGACCATGCATATTTAATTAGTGAGTGTATACAAAGATAACCTTTGGTTGGGAGGTTCATCCAGAGGTCACCTTTGGCTCAGGGCCTGTTGTCCAGGCCTTGGCACTTCAGGGATGTGCTTTAGTGCTGGGCTTGGCAGTGCTGGGTGAACGGCTGGATTCCATGTGCTCAGAGGTCTTTTCAGACAAAAAGGATTCTGTAATTCCAGGATTCTGTCTATTGGGTTCAGCCAGGTCCATGTTGGCAGCATTACTTTGGTCAAAATGTTCCCTCTTGCTCAGCTCTTGTGTCCTCAGGCTTCAGCTCCTTTAGCTCCTGGTGCTCAGCTGCTCATGCTGAATGAGATGACTCGGAGAGAAGAATTCAGTTCATCCAATTCCTTCTGGGACACGGAGAGGGGAGGCTGTGAAAACAGGAGCACTGTTTGGTGTGGTCTCCTTTCTGCCCTTCACGGCTTTCAGCACTTTGAACCAGCCAAGAGCTTTTTCCTAGAGTTCCATGAAGCAGCTGTTCCTGCTACCAGCTCTGGTTCTTCCCAGTCTCTGACCTTGATGGGTTTTGTCCCTCTTGCTGTGCCCTCTGTTCCCCCTGTGCTCAGTGGCTGCTGCCCAGGACTCTGGAACTGGCACAGATCAAGGGCTCCAGCCCCTCCTTCCTCTGCCCTTGGAGCTGCCTGCTCACAGCAGCCTTTTCCATCTGGAAGCTCCACATGGACAGGGAGTCCCCACCTCTGTTCCCTGCACAGCTCCAGGAGCCCAGGGATGCCATCTCTAGTCCCTGCTGGCACTGGGGGCTCCCAGGTGCCCCAGGCTGCTGTGACACCACTGTACACGGCAGGGAAGAGTGGCAGGGGCTGTGCTGAAAGTCAGGTCCATGGGCTGCTGCTGCTGTGGGGGTCATTTGTCCAGCCCTGCCCAGAGTCAGGGATCAGATCCAGGCACTGCTGCTGCTCCCTCGGGATCAGCCACAGTTTGGGTGTTGCTGTCAGTGCCAGCAGAAGCAGTGGCTGGAGCAGTGGGTGCTGACAGTGCCCCAAGCCCCAGGGCCAGAGGGGTCCCTGGGCAGGGGCTGGGAGGGAGCTGTCCCTTGTTCTCCCTCTGCCCCACACAGAGCTGGGCTGGGCACAAGTAGGGCAGCACAGCAAACAGGGAGCCTGCGAGTCTCTTCCAGCCCTGTCTGCTCAGAGTTTGGGCCTTGGAGCTGCAGGTGGGCAAAGGCAGCTGCTCCTGGTCCCTCTGTGTGTCCCCGTGTTCAGCAGTGCTGCTCCATCAGTCTGTGCCCAGCAATGGGGAAAAGCCTCAGCCCTGCAGGGCCAGGAGCTGCTGTTTTAAGGAACAGAAAAAGGAAAAATAAAAGAAAAATCTATAAAATGTGAAAGAGAAAAACAAAAACCAAGTGTGCAGTGAAAAATCTTCTGTAACTTTGAATTAGGAGGTAACTGATCTTTTGAAAGAGGAAACTCTATTATTTACTTTGTAAATGAGCTGATGGCTTTGATGCACCTTACTGGCCTCAGTAACCGTTTTTAAAAAGATTTTGGGAGTTGTTTCCTATATTGTTAATTTAAATTGTGGTAAAACTGGTGTGAAGCAAGAAGAAATTCCTTTCTGGCCTGCCAACTCCAAGCAGGACTTTAAATCTAAATCCTGTCACAGCTCAAATCCTTTAGAAGACCCTTCCTTCTCACCCTGTGAATGAGCTGCACATTCTCTTTGAAATTGTCAGGGATTTCTTAAACAAAGTCTCATTTATGGCTTTTTGCTTGGTTTGGAAGTGCAGAAGGGCAATTCTCCATCCATCAGCTCCAGACTGCACTGCCTAAGAACATGGCCCTCCTGACAGGTTTTGTCCACTTGTGGCATTTCTAGAGAAAGAAGAAAGTACAACTGCACAATTCCAGCCAAAAAGGAATGAAGAGTGGGACAGAGAAACATCCTGTGGAGATCCAGGCGTTCAGCTGGGACTATGGAGAGTTTGGGTTCTTGCCAATTGGCTGTGTGTCCCTAACTGCAATGTCTTGGCCTGCAGGAGCATCTCACTCACCTGCAAAAGCAGAAAGCTCAGGTGGTGTGCTTGGAAAGGGCTCATTTGATGGAAAGCTGTCAGAGCAATGTGAGGGCAGAGCAGGCCCAGCCGTGCCCAGGGCTGAGCCCAGCAGAGCCCTGGCAGAGGCCAGAGCAGACTCAGCATCCACAGAGCCCGGCTGGAAGGAGAGAAACCAGAACCTGCCCGTGAGCTGAAGGCTCCTGTCCCCCTTGTCTAAGCTCCCACGGTACCCAGGCCATGCTGGCCGTGCCCAGAGCAGTGCCCAAATCTGCCCAAAGCTGCCCATCATTGCTGCCTTGGGCAGCAGAGCAGGAGGGCAGCACATGTGCCCAGCCTGCAGCCAGCCATGGCACATCCAGCCCCTCAGCAGCTGCCCAGAGCCAAAAAGCACCTTGGCAGCCCACTGAAGGATTCATGGCACCTGCCCCAGCCAAGCGGGGAACCTTTGGATCCTGGCCAAGCTGTGCCATGCCCAGATCTGGGAGCATCCCCCTGGCTGTGGACTCACCACAAGCTGGTTGTGGAGCTTGTCTGTGAAGAAGGTGCCAGAATCAAAGCCCGTCATCTTTAGCTGGCCGGCCAGGTTGAAGAACATATTGTCATCATTGAGGCTGTCCTTGGTGTCTCCAGCAGCAGCCCCACCTGGTGCAGCTTCTCCAGGGGCTCCTTCTCCTTTCCTGGGGGCCAGACCACGCTGTCAGTGTTCTGCCCAGGGCCCCAGCCATCAATGAACCAGACAAGCAAACCCAAGGGGATGGTGGCCACCAGTGCTTGCCACACCAGGTCTCCAGCTCAGTTCCAGTCCATGAACTGTGTGCTCCCTTCTAATGATCACTGCTCAGAGTAACAGGCAGGACAAAACCAGTCTGGTTTGCTTTTCCAGTGATTGCCAAGAGATGTGTGCAGCATATACATGCCAGGCTCCTGGATCCAAATGTGCACGAGGATCTCTCCCATCTTCTAGGGCAAATGAACACCCTGCAGCCAAGGATCCCAGAAAAGGTCTTCTAAGGAGGCCCAGGGACCAGATCTTTGCTGCCTCACTGTGGTAGCGTTGGTGGTGGAACTAGTCTGGCGGGCTGTAGGATAGGGTTCCTGTGGAATACAGATGGATTCATCAGGGGGATGCTGCTGCTCCCAGAGCCTGGCCCCAGCATCCCTGGGCATGCAGGGGCTGCCCCAGTGGCACGTGGTGTGACCTGCTGCCCTCTCTCCAGCACCTGGGACTTGTGTACAAACTCAGGGTTGGAAAAGAATCCACTGGTGCTGGAAGAGGGCAGGAGAAGCCCTGGGAAGGCCCAACACACAAAACAAAAACCCACCCAATGGTGAAGGAAACCCATTCTTCTCCCTGCATGGCCTCAAAAGATGTTAATAAGCCAAGGCAACCAGGGGGAGCAGGGCAGTTCAAGCCCTTTCTTGCCTGCACACCAAACTGGCCGGGGCATGGGGTCAGACCCTCCTCTCTGCTACCCCCACGGGGGTTTTGTCGGCCTGGGTGCTCCAGCTCCAGCGCCAGCCCAGGGCAGTGTGTGTGCTGAAGGCTGTCAGCAGGGCTGGGAGATGGTTCCCCTCACACTCCCACCCAAATCCACTTGGCTCAAGCATTAATCCCATCCCAGCTGCAAAAGGGGGAATCCCCAGTGCTACACCCAGGCTGGGCCATGAGATGCCCAGGAGCATCCCCCAGGAGGGCTCACCTACAAACGGGGTGTAGGCTGTCTTGGAGGAAGGTGCTACAGCCACAGTCGATCAGTTTCAGCTGCCCAGTGGCCAGGCTGAGCAGGATGGTCTCTGTTTTGATGTCCCTGTGCAGGACCCCGCATATGGTGCAGAGCCTCACGGCCTCCAGCACCTGACGGAACAGCTCCCACACCTCCTGCTCCGGCAGCAACCTCCGCTCCGCCAGCAAACCCGAGAGCTCCTGGCACGGCTCTGGACGCTCCAGCACCAACAAGAAGCTGTTGGGCAGCTCAACCCAACCCACTCCAGGAGCTGAATGACACCAGCACACCCAGAGGGCACCTTGGCCAGCAGCACGATCTCCAGGGGCACGATCTCAGTTGGGCTTGGGCCGTGCCAGGGCTCTGGGACCCTTCACACCATCCAGAACGCGCTGCATTCCCACTCACCCCACGCCCGCTCTCCCTGCCGGGCTCCCGGTGGCTCCCACCCTGATGGGACCCGGTTCCTCGCCGCCCGGCACGCCCCGGCTTCACCCACTGGCCCCACTCGCTCTCCAGCTTGCCCCAGTGCCGGATGCGATCCCGCGGCACATATTCGATGGGCACTGCGGCAAGGGGCAGCAGCGGGCTGAGATCACCGCCTTGCCGCCACACCCCGACAATTCCTCCTTCTTCTCCTCCTTCTCCTTCTCTTCCTCCTCCTCCTCCTCCTCCTCCCGCACCCGCCGGCCCCGCCACTCCCCGGGCACTGTCCGAGAGCCGCGTCACCGCCCAGACGCTGCCGCAGCCGCCGCGGCCCAGCAGCGAACCCAGCCGGTTCCGCTCCTTCAGGCCCTGCTGCGCCTTCCCTGCCGGCGAGACGCGGCTGTCAGCGCTCGGCCCGGGGCCAGGAACGGCCCCCGAGCGCCCCTCGGCCGCCCCGGGCCGGGCAGCCCCAGGCGTTCGCTCTTTGGAACGGGACAGCGGCGGCTCGGGGCCGCCGGGCTCAGGCCAGGGGGAGCCAAAGGGAGGCGATGCCGCCCCAGCCCCAGGCACTGATGCCCGCCCAGCAGAGCCACCGCCAGCACGGCCAGAGCCGGGCGGAGGCGAGAGTGCGGCAGGACGGGCGGGGACAGGGAGGGGCAGCCCTGGCTGGGGGCATGGCCTGGTCTGGAACGGGGAGAGGGAGACTGGGAGAGGAGGGGGACAGCGGGAGAGGGAGAGCGAGAGAGCGTGCAGGACTGCGGGAGAGCGTGCGGGACTGTGAGAGAGGGAGAGAATAAACAAGAGCGAGTCGACAAAGCCGCTTCTTTTGCTTCTTTCGCTGCTGCTGCTGCCCCTGCCGTGACCGCTGCCGCTGCTGCTGAAACTGAAGCGCCAGGGCCGTTTGTCCGCGTGTCTGTTTGTCCGTTCCTCGCTCACCCCTGTGCCGAGCCCCTCTCTCCCCACTGGCAGCCTTTGGCTCTGTCCAAACACGAGAACTTTGCCATGTTGAGCCAAGATCCAGGGTGTTGATTCCTGCGCAGTAGAAGAGAAATCCCCTTGGTTGCTGCTGTGCATTGTCCCTGATGAGGCTCAAACACTGAGCACATTCCCTGAATGCAGAACTTATACCCCAAGCACCACACTTGTGTCTCCAGCATTCATTTCCAAGAAAAAAGGAAAGGCAAACTGTGGGTAGCTCATGGCATTTTACATTGTCTAAAACTTGCCAAGTCATGGATCTTAGAGCTGAGATCCATTTGGAATTAATGGGATGCAGAAGTAGTGCAAGATGGAAAAGACAAGCATAAAAATAAATAGAGAAAAACATCTTGGATTATTTCTTTCCATTTTCAATTCACTTCTTTAAAGCTGTTTTCAGTTTTCCCAGAATCTGCTCCACAGTCCTGTTTGCTCTGTCCAGGAACCTTTCCTGGAGAATGAGGTGCAGCTTCTGTCACAAGATGTGCCACCAAATGCAGAATGACTCTTGCAGCAAAGCAGGACAAAGGTTTTGAGAACTTGACAACTTGTTCTTTCCTTTCCTTGTGAGCTGAAGAACTGTGCCATGGGTAAGGTTTTCATTGTTACTGTTCTAACCTAAGAAAACAGGAGGTGGTACCAGGAATTGTTAGGGAATGCAACCATGACTGAATGCAGAGAAAGAATCTCCAGAGCCTGCAGCCACAAGTAGAGAGTTGTGTGATAATCATTCCAACACCCCTATGGACATCTTGAAAGTGATCTAGAATGTGAAAATGGGCTGGCAGAGGGAGATTGTTTCTGTGTTCAGTTTAGCTGATTCTACATCTCTTGCACTGGTGTAAATCAGAAGTACCATCAGTTCATGAGAAGCACCAGGAAAAGCTGGACCTCTCAGTAGGTGACTGAAATCATCAGAAAAGGAGAAATGCAGGGAATGAACTTTGTCTGTAAGAAGGGTAATTTTACCTCATAATTTTCAATTCATTCCCTTTGCTTTTGTCCTGTATAGCAAGGCTATTTGCATGCCAGATTCCCCATGAAATGAGAACCCTGAGCTTGTGGAACTGCCTGAAGGATGCCCTGTTCCTCTGCAGGACACTCAGGCTGAAACAGGAGCCTGAGCCCTGTCTGGGGAAGCCTCCTCCGAGCTGGAATTTGTGCCGTGCTGGAGAGGAGGAGCAGGGGAGAAGGCTGGGCGCTGTGCGGCAGGAGCAGGAGGTTTGGGCCGCAGGACATTCCGCCTGCGCCGCTGCCCCACAATGGGCAGCCGTGCCCGGGGCTCTGGGCCCGGCCCCGCGTGCGCTGAGCTCCTGACACTGCGGGAGCTGCCCGGGCTGGGCTCAGGATCCTGCTGGGGCTGGGCAGCAGGCTGGGCTCCCACTGGGACCAGCAGCAGCTGGAAATACCTCTGGGCATCTCCATTTTCTGCTGCTGCTCGGGAGGAACAATGAAATCAGTTGAGAAGTTCTGGTATCTCTTTGTCCTGGTGGATTTTTTCATTTTATTTGACACTCCAGAGGCAATTTCTGTGATTCTATTTCAGCAGCACCAGCAACAGGGCTGTGTTTGAGCACTGCAAAAGTGGCCTTTGTGTCTTTATTTCTCCTTGACTTTATGTTCAGGGACTTGTGAACATTTCAAATCTGCAAATCATGATGCCTGCAACGTATAGCCTAAGTACCCTTTCACAAAAGCACCCTGGGTAGCACTGATTGAAAAAGACAATTTCAGTTTTACAGATAAAATTCAAGTGGCAAACAGAAGAAGGAGAGCAACCAAGATCTACAATTACCAAGGCAATGGCAGCAAAAAGGCAAGAAAAGCCTTCTGCTGTCACCTCAGGGTGAGTAAAACAGGGTTGAAAGCAGCAGTGGAATCCAACCCTTTCTCTCGCTGAAGGTTGGGTCAGGGCAGCACAGGCGGCCCTGAGGAATCAGAGCTGTGTGTGGGTGATTGTTGCTCTGCTCCAGAATTCACCTGGGAAAAGCCCTTGGGAGTGAGGCAGGAGCAGGTGGGAAGGGGCTGGTGCTGCTGCTGCTCCTGCCCAGGAGCCCCGGCTGGGCCGGGCCGGCGCCCACTGAGCTGCGGCTCCTGCTGCTGCCAGAGCCGGGCGGGACTGGGGACAGGGAATGGACACGGGGACAGCAAAGGCCTTGGGCAGGAGTGGGGACAGGGAATGGACATGGGGACAGTAAAGGCCTTGGGTGGGACTGGGGACAGGGAATGGACACGGTGGACAGCAAAGGCCTTGGGGCTGCAGGGGTGTTCACACTCGGGCAGGTCAGCACAGAGCTTCAGTTAACCCCAAGAGAAACACTGGGGAAAGGCTCCATTGCAGCCTTTCTTTACTCATCGCTGTGAAGGGAATGAAATAAAAGGGGAAGAAGACAGGCCTCACCCCTTCTCTTTTGGGAGGAGCCATGAGGGGCTGTGAGGGGCCATGAGGTGCTGTAGGAGGCTGTGAGGGGTCCTCAAGGGCTGTGAAGAGCAATGAGCAGCCATGGATGGCTGTTAGGGGCCATGAGGGGCCATGAAGGGCTGTGGGAGGCTGTGAGGGGCTGTGGGAGTCCAGGAACCTCATGGAACGAAGGGTCCATTGTGACACTGCAGAACCAAGAAAACTGATGTTGGCAGTACAAAGGGTCATGGAATCAAAAGTCTATTGTGATATTGTGGGCCCTCAGGGAGCCATGGAGACCATTATGGCACTTTGGGACCCATTGGAGCCAAGGGGCCATTGTGACTCTGCAGGGCCTTGTATGACCAAGGGGTCATTGTAGCACAGCAGGGCCTCATGGAATCAAGGGGATCGTAGAGACACTGTGGGGCTCTGTGAGACCACAGGGACATTCTGACTGTGGAACCAAGGATACCATTGTTACACACTGTGACACCAAAGGGCCATTGTAGAAGTCAGGGAACCAATGAGACCATTGTGACACTGTGTCACCATGGAACCAAGGATACCATTGTGACACTATGGAACATGGTGGAACCAAGGAGGCCATTGTGACCAGGCAGGGGAACCTGCTGATACCATTATGAACTTCAAGTTCTTGTGACACCAAAGGGCCATTGTGGAACTGCAGCACCTCGTGGAACCAATGAGACCATTGTGCCACTGCAGGATCTCATGGAATCCTGGAGACCATTCTGCGACTCTGAGGCCTCCTTGAATCAAGAGGCTTGGCAAGGCCTCATGGAAGCAAGGAGACCATTCTGGCACTCTGAGTTTGCATGAAACCAAGGGACCATTGAGACACCACAGGGCCTCATAGAGCCAGAGCAAGCCACTGTGACTCTGCAGGGTCTGATGGACACAAGGGGCATTGTGACACTATGGTCCCCCATGGAAGCAAAGGGCCAGTGTGACACAGCCAGGTCTTGTGGAACCAAGGGGCCATGGTGATTCTGAGGAGCCCAATAGAACCAAGGGGCCATTGTGACACCACAGGACCTTATGGAACCATGGAGACCATTGTGACACTCTGAGACCTCATGGAACCAAGGGGCCCTTGTGTCATTGTGCAGTCCGATGAAACCATTTTGACACTGCAAGGCCTCAGGGAAGCAAGGGGCCATTGTGCCACTGCAGAGCCAAGGAGAACATTGTGATATTGCTGGGCCTCATGGAAACAAAGATCTGTCGTGATACTGTGGGGCCTCATGGAACCAAGGGGTAATTGTAAAGCTGCAGAGCTCCAAGGATCCAAGAATTTGGAACAGACCTGGTTGACTTGGCCTCCTGGGACCAGAACTGGTCCAGCTGACCTGGGCATGTTGAGGGTTGCTTCTCATCTGCCCCTGAAATCTTAAAATTCCGTGCTTTCCTTCCTGTGGGAAAGAACTTTCTTTCTCCTCCATGTGCCCAGTGGCCGAAACTGGGATACCTCCAAATTTGATTATATCCAAGGATTGTTCCCATCTGAAACCTGCCAGGACAGACAGCTCTGTCTGGCCATGGTCTCATAGGGACGACATTGCATCTGCCTTTAAAGCACTGGGGGACTGTGCTTTTCTCCCATGGAAAGAAACATCTTTCATGTCCAGACATACATGGCCAAATGAGAATCTGCCTCTAAAATTCCTTGTATCCAAGGATAGCTCCCAGACAAAAGCTGCCAGGAATGTCTAGGTTCCCATGGCTTCCTAAGGGCCAGCTCTCATCTGCCTTTGAAACATTGGGGCTCTATACTTTTCTTCCTATGGAAGATAACTGTCCTTCTTTTCCAGATGCCCAGGGACAAAATTGGGATTTGGCCTCCCAAATTCCATCTATCCAAGGATTGCTCCCAGACAAATGCTGCCAAGACAAACAGGTCTGTCTAGCCTTGGCCTCCGTGGGACTGCCTCTAATCAGTCTTTGAAATACTGGGGCTCTGCCCTTTCCTTCCTGTGGAGAAGAATTGTCATTCCGGTCCAGGCACCCATGCCTGAAATGGAATTCCACCTCCTAAACTCTACATATATCCAAGGGTTTCTTTCAGACAAAAGCTCCAATGACAGACAGGTCTGGCTTGCCTTTGTCTCTGATCTGCCTTCAAAACCTGGGGTTCTGTGATTTCCTTCCTGTAGAGAAGAACTGTCCTTCTTGTCCAGGTGCCCAAGGCATCAAATCATTGACCATTAGATAAGGACAAAGGAGCTCTGTGCTCAGGGGAGTGAAGACAGAGGAGAGTGGAGGAGAGCCCTGAGAGAGATGGAAGGGTGGTTTCAGGGATGGTAGATCCTTCTGACATAGTGGAAAACAGCCAGAGAAAAAAAGAATTTATGCCAAGGGCAGCTGGGATGGTCCAGAATGGACAGAAGGAGAAAGCAATTTCTCTCCCAGGGCAGGGCTGTGGTGCAACACATCCCCCAGTAGGAGTCTGGAGCAGCCCAAGGCTTTGTATGGCCAGGCAGAGGAAGGCAGGACGCAGAGCTGTCAGCAAAGGAAGGGCCAGCGAGGTGGGGCAGCCGGGGGATGACGACAGCCTGCAGGGACAGAGGCGCAGGGCATGGACACCGTAGGACAGCCTGGGCTGCAGAGGGCACAGGGATGGGCAGCAGCTGAAAGGCCCTGCCAGAGCCAACTGCTGCAGCACTTGGGCCATGGCTGCTGGCCCTGAGCCTGAGGCCAGCATGGGACAAGTGAGCCTTGCTGTGCTGGGGCCTCATTGCCTCCTTGTCCCTGCTCAGCAGCCTGGCAGGGGCCGCCCCATGGTTCCTGCCCTTGGCATTGCACATCCCCAGAGCCCAGTGGCCTGGGAAGAGCCCTAAGCAATGAGGGAGGGACAGGATCTGCCTTGCCAGGGGCTGGGGCTCAGCCTTGGCCCTTTGCATTCCTGAAATACATCCAGGTTTGCTGAGAATCAGAGACATTTTTCCCTTCTTTGTCCCCATCTGTCATCCCTGCCACCAGTTTTCTGCTCTAACAGGAACCCAGGGACACGTTTTGAGTCCTATCCCTCAGTGGGAACCATTAAAACTTCAAGAAACTTTGGCATATTAATTTGATTTTGAGATCTTTAAAAGTTTTTTTGAAAAACACTCTCTCAGGGACTGAATGTGATTTAAAAAAAAGAAACTCCTGAGCAGGTCATTAAAGTCATTGTGCTGTGTCTCCTGGCACAGAGGGAGATAATGGCAAGCAGGAAAAGCTTCAAAAAGACATTTCTGCTGAGGAGCAGCTCCTTTCACAGCCCAGCAGGGCTGAGGGCACTGCCTGCAGGCACTGAGGGGACAGGAGCCAGGCACAGACAGGCTAAAGGCAATCAGCACTGGGAAGACATTGAGGTGAGACTTCACTTGGGGAAACATCTTCACAGCCCTGGACATGGTGAGTCTGTGGGTGCAGGGCAATGTCCCCTGTGCTCCTGGAGGGATCTCCTGGAGCCAGCAGAGCCCACAGCCTGGGGGATGTGTCAGGAGGACTCTCCCAGTTTCTCTGAGGCACAGGAGGAGGAGGAGGATGTGCTGCAGAGCGGGGCTGCCCTGGGCACCGTCAGAGGGACAGGGCAGGATGGCTCCTGCTGCCAGGGACGGCTGCAGGGGCTGAAGCTGGGGCTGCAGCCAGGACTGCCCAGGGCTGTCCTGCAGAGCAGCTCCTGCAGCCCTCAGGGCTCTTGGCCAGCCCAGGGCATGTGCCACCTGCCAGGGGCAGCTCTCAGCCTGCCTGGAGCTCCCCATGACTGTGGGGAGAAGTTGGAGGTGGAAGGAGCCACCCCCATCAGGGCAGATTCCTCCTGCTGTGCAGATGGTGCTGCATGGCCAGGGCTGCTCTCAGCTTTCCCCTCAAGGGAAGGGAAAGGGGCTGTCAGCTGTGTGTGTGTCACTGAGACTCCTGCACTGTCCCACTGGGCATCAGCAGATCTGCCTCAGATCTCCCTCACAAAGTGCCTCCTCACCCTCCTCTGCCTACAGACAGCAGGAGCAGCACCGTGGGCAGTGCCTTGAGCTGGGAGGGGTCTGCAGGGCAGAGCTAAGCCCCCAAGGCTGGGCTGGGCTCTGGCAGCACTGACAAGGACAAGACTTGGAGAGAGAGAATCAGCTCCCAGTAGGAAAAATTCCAGGCAGCAGAGAGCCAGACCAGTCTGGATACCCTCCCTCTTGAGGTGCTAGGGAAAGAGAAAAAGGTTAAAAGACACTGACTTTTAAATTGGAGCTTTCCAGAATTCCACTTTATTTTTCCAGCACATTTTAAGTTTGATTACCCTGAAATAGAGGGAGGTGTAATGGGCCAAGTGCACCTGGGTGGGACCAGCAGGTCTGAGTACACTGGGCACAGGGAGCTGTTTTCCCTCTGGGCTCCCCAAAGTTATGCTTACAGAAATGCTGCTGATGAGAATTTTTGCCACCTCTGAGAAAGGGGAAGTAACTCAAAAGCACCTCCTGGCTGCTCTTCAAGCTGAGGTGAGCTCGAAATTTAAAAATTTAAGTGAAGGTTTCCCAGAGAAAGAGAAGGAATTTTGAGTGAATTCTTAAGAAATTAGCATAGGATTGACTTAGTGCAATTTATCAATGCCTTTTTTTCCAGTGCATGATGCCCAGAGACAGCAAATGTCCAACAGCAGCTCCATCAGCCACTTCCTCCTGCTGCCATTGGCAGACACGCAGCAGCTGCAGCTCCTGCACTTCTGCCTCTTCCTGGGCATCTCCCTGGCTGCCCTCCTGGGCAACGGCCTCATCATCAGCGCCGTAGCCTGCGGCCACCACCTGCACACCCCCATGTCTTCTTCCTGCTCAACCTGGCCCTCACTGACCTGGGCTGCATCTGCACCACTGTGCCCAAAGCCATGCACAATTCCTCTGGGACACAGGACCATTTCCTACTCAGGATGTGCTGCACAGGTGTTTTTCTTTGCCTTTTTCACTGGATCAGAGATTGCCCTCCTGACCATCATGTGCTACGACCGCTACGTGTCCATCTGCAAACCCCTGCACTACGGGACCCTCCTGGGCAGCAGAGCTTGTGCCCACATGGCAGCAGCTGCCTGGGCCAGTGGCTTTCTCAATGCTCTGCTGCACACAGCCAATACATTTTCCCTGCCCCTGTGCCATGGCAATGCCCTGGGCCAGTTCTTCTGTGAAATCCCACACATCCTCAAGCTCTCCTGCTCACACTCCAACCTCAGGGAAGTTTGGCTTATCATGATTAGTGTTTGTTTAGGATTTAGTTGTTTTGTGTTCATTCTTTTCTCTTATGTGCAGATCTTCAGGGTTGTGCTGAGGATCCCCTCTGAGCAGGGACGGCACAAAGCCTTTTCCACCTGCCTCCCTCACCTGGCTGTGGTCTCTGTTTTCATCAGCACTGCAGTGTTTGCCTACCTGAAGCCCCCCTCCATCTCCTCCCCATCCCTGGATCTGGCAGTTTCAGGTCTGTACTCGGTGGTGCCTCCAGTCCTGAACCCCGTCATCTACAGCCTGAGGAACCAGGAGCTCAAGGCTGCAGTGTGGACAATGATGACTGGATGGTTTAAGAAACAGTAAACTGCTTGCCAATTTCTGCAAATCACTTGTAATAAAAGTAATCTTTGATATTTCTTGTTGGATTTGTTATGCTGTTTCTTTTTTCGCTCTTTTCTTTTTCTTTTTTTTTTTTTTTTTTTTTTTTTTGTTTTGGTTTTTTTTTTTTTTTTTTTTGTTTTTTTTTAATATTGTCCATAGTATTATAAATAAAGGTCACTTTTTCTACCCTTTCTCATTTTGTTTCCCTCCAGCTTTGCTGTGGTCACAGACTGTGTCAATGAGAAGCTGTTCTCTCAGTGGGTTCAAATGAACTAAAGGATCTCCCAGGAAAGTTTTCTCCAGGGATGCCCCTTTTGTTCCCTTCTCTGGAGCTGCAGCAGCAATGTCTGTGTGCAGAGCTGGGGGCAGGTCAGGGGTGCCCAGCAGATTTGCTCCTGCTGGCCACACCATTCCTGATCCAGGCCAGGGGCCATTGGCCTTCTTGGCCACCTGGACACACTGCTGGCTCATGTCCAGCCTGCTGCCCATCACTGCCCCCAGGTCCCTTTCTGCCTGGCTACTCTCCAGCCACTCTGTCCCCAGCCTGTAGCACTGCAGGGGTTGTTGTGGCCAAAGTGCAGGACTTGCACTTGGTCTTGTTAAACCTCATCTTGTTGGATTTGGATGCTGGATCCAGCCTGTCCAGGTCCCTGGCCAGAGCCCTCCAACCTTCCAGCAGATCCACACTCACACCTGACTTTGTATCACCCTTACACCATGAGGCCCTAGAGTGTCACAATGGTCTCCATGATTCCAGGAGGCTCCATAGAGTCACTAGGGCCTTTTGGTCCCAAGGAGCACTACAGGGTCAAAATCGTTTCCTTCACACCATGACTCACCTCAGTGTAACAATGGCTCCTTGGTTATATGAGGTGCTGTAGTGTCACAGTGGTTCCACGAGGCCCCAAAGAGCAACACTGGCCCCATGTTTCCACAGGGCCCTGCAGTGTCAACATGGATCTATTGTCACACAAAGTCCCAAAGTGTCACAAATGTCTCCTCATTCCTACAAAGCCACACAGTGTTAAAATGGTTTTTTGAATTCCATGAAACCCCAGATTGCCACAATGAATCCTTGATTAGATTTAGCCCCACACTGTAAGAACAGCCCTCTTGCTTCTCTAAGTGCCACACAGTGTCAAATCATCAGAGATTTACAGAATTAACCCCGTTGGAAAAGACTTTTGAAATCCCCAACTCCAACCTGTGACCCAAGACCATCTTGTCACCCAGACCACGGCAGTCAGTGCCATGTCCAATTTCTACATTAAACACATCCAGGGAGAGTGACACACCCCCCTCCCTGGGCAGCCCATTCCAATTCCAAATCACCCTTTCTGTTGTTATAAATGGGTATTGGATGTGTTTGATTTTGTCCAATTAATCAAACCACAAAGTTAAATTTAGCAGTAAATTATTAATAATAGCAATTGTATATAAATGAATACAATTAAAATATATGAGTTATATAAATTTGAGTAAATACAAAATTTAGCAGTAATTTAAGTATAATAGAGGCCCAATAGTTCGGTTGAATAAAGCATAAGCAAAACTGGCTGGGGGTATGGGGAGGGATTCTCCCTTCCGCGTGTACCAAATCAGTCAAGCTAAAATCTCACTTATATACTGTTTACTAATACATATAAAAACAGAATTTTCTGGAAAGCTCCTCCTAGTTTCTATTCCTAAAATCTATGTCACTGTGTTGTGTTGCTCATGTGTCACCAGTGGTCGGGGGTCTCTCCTCCTTTGGGGCTCTTGTTTCCGATGAAGGCTCTGGGTCTTCCTCAGTGTTTGCTGTGTGACCTCGCAGGTACCGCAGGCACACTGAGCTTAGAGTTATAAAATTAAATATATATTCCCACAAGAGGCCTCACTCCAGTGACCAACTCTATGGAATCATCCCAGTTTGGCCCAGTTCAAGGTCGAAAACCTACTTCTAGCCACTTGTTCTTAGACCTATACCCTTCCTATCCTGCCTCCCACCCAACATCTGGACGGTGAGTTTTTCTGCTTTGTTTAACCATTTCCTTTATCTCTTTTTGCCTTATTGCAATTAAATACAATTATTGATTAATTATGCCACAATTTTGCCAATATTGTTGCAATTTATTTAGCACGAATCACATATATAACAAAACCAAGCGTGAATGTGACATCGTGGGCCTTCATGGAATACTGGGGACCACTGTGACACTTCAAGGCCTCATTGAATTAAGCGGCTCTGCAGGACCTTGTGGAAGCAAGGAGACCATTGTGACACTGCAAGGCCTCATGGAAGCAAGGGACAGTTGTTACACTGTGGGACCCCAAGGAAGCAAAGGGACATTGTGATCCTGAGGAGTCCAGTGGAACCAAGGGACCCTTGGGACACTGCAGGACTACATGGAACCACAGAGACCATTGTGACACTCTGCAGCCTCATGGAACTGAGGGGCCATTGTGTCACTGTGCAGTCCCATGGAACTAGGGAAACCATTTTTGCACTCAAAAGCATCATGGAGAAAGTGGACTATGGTGAAATTACAGGACCCCATGGAAACAAGTGGCCAGTGTGACACTGTGGGGTCCCATGGATCCAATGGAACAGGTAACAGATGTGGTTGGCTTGGCCTGACTGGTCCAACTGCCCTTGGCATGTCAAGGGTCTCTTCTCACATGCTCCCTTGAAACACTGGGGCTCTGGGCTTTCCTTCAAATGCAAAAGGACTCTTCTCCTCTATTTACCCATGGCCAAAATGAGATTCTGCCCATTCAAAAATTCCATATATTCAGAGATTGTTCCTAGACAAAAGCTGCCATTGCCAACAAGTCTGGCTGCCCTTGGCTTCCTGAGAGCCACCTCTCACCTACCTTCAAACTCTGTGGCCATGGGCTGTGCTTGCTATGGAAAAGAACTGTCCTTCCCACCCAGGCATCCATGGCCAAAATTGGTATTTCTCCTCTATGCAAGGTTTTCTTCCAGCCAGATAAAGATGCCAGGACAGACAGGCCTGGCTGGCCGTGGCCTCTGGTGGTCGCCTCTAATTCATCCTGAAATACTGGGGCTCTGTGCTTTCCTTCCTATGGGGAAGAACTGGCCTTCTCATCCACATGCTCATGGCTGAAATTGGGATTCTGCCCCAAAATTCTGTATATCCAAGGGTTGTTCCCAGATGAAAGCTTGCCAGGACAGATGGTCTGGTTGGTCTTGGCCTTGGCTCATCTGCCCATGAAGCACTGGGGCTCCATGCTTGCCTTCCTTTGGTAAAGAACCATCCTTCTCTCTATGTGCCCATGCCAAAATTAGGATTCTGTATCCCAAATTCTGTATATCCAAGGGTTGATCCTAGACAAACCTGCCAGGACAGACAGATCAAGCTTGCCTTGGACACTGGTGGCTGCCATTCCTCAGCTCCTGAACACTGAGGCTCTGTGGTTTTCTTCCTGTGAAGACCATGATGACATTGTGGGGACCTTGTGAAGGGGGCATTGTGACACTTCAGGGTACCATGGATCCAAGGGGCCATTGTGACACTGCAGAAGCAAAGAGAACATTGTTACACTGTGGAACCAAGGAAACATGGAACAGGTCTGGCTGGCCTTGGCCTCCTGGGGACTACCTGACAGGTCCAGCTGAATTTGGCATGCCAAGGGTCACTTTGCATCAGCCCCTGGAGCACTGAGGCTCTGTGCTTTCCTTCCTATGGAAAAGAACCATCTCTCTTTCCAGGTGCCCATGGCTGAAATTGGTGTGATGCAGAAGCAAAGACTCTCCAACTAGTTAAAGTTAGAAAGTGGCATGTTTATTACGATGCCGAGCACACCCAGGAGAAATCTTCCACCAGGATGTGC
Source organism: Oenanthe melanoleuca (assembly GCF_029582105.1). Taxonomy (NCBI): domain Eukaryota; kingdom Metazoa; phylum Chordata; class Aves; order Passeriformes; family Muscicapidae; genus Oenanthe; species Oenanthe melanoleuca. The sequence goes on from NW_026612693.1 coordinate 78,664, forward strand.
AAAGTACATGGGGCTCTTGCCTTCTTTTATCCACAAAAGTCTTACATAATAAAATTACCTAATATGTCTATACATATGCATTACCTAACACCGCCTACTCCCACTTTGTATTAAAATTAGCTCAAAGTCCTTTTACAGTTGTTCAGTTCTTTCCTTCAAATGAGTTGTTGGATGTTTGAAACAGTGGTCTTCTGTGAAGTCAGGGAATCTTCTTCGCCATCACCTTTTCATCTTTGTCCTGTTGCTAGGTTCTTGGGCCTCTTGGCCATAGTTGAAACTCCCAACCAGGTTCTGGCTGGTTTCAGGGTCCAGGTGCAGTTACAGTTTCTTCACTTTAACAATATCCCATCTACTTGTCCTGACACAACAGCCAAGCAAGTGATTTATTGTCTTAGCTCTACTGGCTCAGCCACTTTCTACATTGCTTCTACTATAATCATTATATATATATAACATCTATCTTTCAGCTAAGCTCTTAACCCTTTGACTTTTGCTTCCTTTACCCACTTTTTCTCTAGAGTTAATAAATTATTTTACTAATACACAGACTTTTCCTCATCCAACCAAGTCATACAGTAAGTATTCTTCAGGACTGCACCATAGGGTCTTTACAGTGAGGTCAGGGCTGCTACTCTTTGCAGGATCCTCCAATTCCAGATGAGTATTGCAACAGATAAAACCAAACTTATGCTGACTAAAATAAGCAGAACGACTGGGTGAACATTAAGTATACCAGTTGCCTTTGGTGACCATCCAAAGAGTTCATCCCACCAGTGATGGCTTGCCTCTTGTTTTATTCTTTGCAAAACTGTGCTGATTTCTTTTGCATCATGATGGACAGTTATTAAAACCTTTTCTCCATTCTCCTTGATTTTCTTTAAGATTTCATCTAGATCTGGATGTTTTATTAACAGTTTTACCAGTGTAACGTTCATGCCAATGGGTGTGGGTGACAGATGGTGGTACATACTATAGTTGATCTTTATTAACTGGTGGGAAACAACTGGTACTAAATACGTAAAATCACATCCAATAATATTAATATAATTGCAGATAGAAAAATTTGAGTGGTTCTTAACAGGTACATATTTGTTCTCATTATCTACTCTTATTGAAGCACAGGCAGTTCTTAAACTCACACAGCCTTGGCCAAAATATATGAACACAGTCTTTTGAATGATGTCTGGATGGATCTCAAAGTGACACAGACCTTGTTCAGTATCTAGGGATATGTCCTGGGCATCAGTGGCATTGCTTTTACAGAGGAATCCCTGTTGTTTTAGGGTGACACAAGATTCTGCATTTACAGTCTCTCATTTCTGTCTACCATCCGGGCCCACGCTCTGTGTTCAGAGGGTGGAGTACTGTCCCTTCATGGTTTAATCCTAATGCAATGATAGGTTGGATAATGTAAATTGAGCCACTCCATATAGTGAGTACAAAGGCAGTGGCCACATTAATGGCAGAGTCATAAATGAAGTTTGCCATAGTCCACCAAGACTGCAGGTCCCTTTGCTTTCCAAATTTATGGCATTATCCCATATGGCTTTTCACATTCTGATTGGAAAAATGCCTTCACTTCCCTCTCTTATGACTAAAATGACCATTGACTGCATCCACAACTGTGCCTGTATGCAACTAAGAGGTAAAGGCACATTATCCTGGGCTATGCCAAGTATTTTCATTATTAGTTTGTGGTCCTGATATTCAGCTTCTCTTGAATTTGACAATACCTTTGAAACTTGCCACTGATTGGCTCCTAATGCTAGCAAAGATGATTGTAAGGGCTGCCTCATTTTTGCCAAATCACTAGTTGCAGTGGCCAGTTTGCTCATTAATATTTCTGAATCAATTCCATTTAAGACTCCTAATCTAACCCATACTGCTTATTCTGGTTACATCTCTTTGTGTTCTGACTTTAAAGTGAGTCTGCTTCTTCAGGCTGTCCAACCCTCAAAGGATGTTTTCAGAAAAGGGGAACATGCTGGTTGAATTTTTGAAATGTTAATCTGCATTAGCAGTTCAACATGCTTGAGACACCATTCTGAGTTAAACAGCAATTGCTGCTGTGCCACAATTTTTACCACATACGGTCCCATAAATCATAATTCAGAAATCTTTGGTTCAGGCTTAAGTGGCATGGTTAGGGGTCAGATGGTCTGGATTTTTAGTGTCTGTTCTGATAAGGTTTCATCATTCCAAGGTTTAACACAGACTTGAGTTATATTGTAATCTTGAAAAGCCTCGGCTTCACACCCTCTATTGTAAACCAAAATATAGGACAGTCAGTTAAGCGTGTGTCACAATACTCCTTACCAGTTTAGGCAAGTTTTATTCCTTGTTGGAATCCATCCTGGACAAATACAGATTTACAACCCAGACATCTTTCCCTGTCCAGACATTTGTTTTTGATTTGTAACTCCTGCCACAGAGACTTACGAGAGTCATAGCCAGAAGCTCTTCCCCAACACAAATAAACACCAGTCACATCGTATATGGGAGGTCTTGAACTGATGTCTGTTGTAGCCATAGCCACGACTGTGATCACAAAATCCACAGCTTTCCAGGTTACACCTGATTGATTCTGGCTAGGAATACTTTTCCGCATCATCAAACAAAACCAACATTTTCACCCACGATCTATTAATTTTTCCCAAGTAAGCTTTAGCTTTAGCTCTTTATCACCCAGTGTTGCTTTCCAAGGGCCTTTTGGAGCCTTTTTCACTTGGGTATGGTGAATCCAGGTGCTCTGTTCTTTGATCTTGAATACAGCAAAAGTGGTGGGAAGAACCTGGAATGGTCCTTCCTGCTGCGGCTCCAAAGTTTTCTCTGCAAGGGACTTAGCATACACATAATCTCCAGGCTCCATGTCATGTACTGGCCCATCTAGTTGTCTGCTTCGAGCCCCAGCCACGTGTTTCTCAATTTCTCTGAGCTGTTTGTTTAGGGCCACCATGCATCTATGTAGGGTTTCTTCCCTTATTTGGGTTGGTTTTTTAGTTGTATCCCATACGGTCTTCTACACAGTATCTCAAAAGGGCTTAATGTTTCTTTTGTTTTTGCTTTAGTCCAAATTCGCAGTAATGCCAAAGGAAGAGCCTGGGGCAAGGGTAATTTTTCTTCTTGTCCTAGACTTATAATTTGTTGCTTGATCAAGTGGTTCATTTTGTATCTATTGCCACGTGACTGAAAGTGATATGAAATGAGGCATTCTCAATCTATGCCTAATTGGTGGCTAATTTGCAGTAAAATTTTTGAAATAAAGTGTGGTCTTCTAAACTCCAAAGCAGTTGCTCCATTTATCATAACACGCTCATCTGTTATAAGCATTAAAGCTTTATTTAACACCAAGTATGTTGCTCCAATATCTACCAAAAATTCCATTTTCTTTTCTTTGTCCCCTAACTTGATTAGAACCAGAGAGTCTGTCAGGGAAGGACTAAAGCATGGTATTATTTCTTGTAACAATGCTTTAGTTACGTCTCCTGCTTTGGAAGTTCTGGAAGAAAAAGCTTCTGGCCACCCTGAAAAGGTATCTGGAGTACTAGTAAATATTAATATCTCCCTTTTCCTTGGAAGTTCTGAGAAATCAATTTGCCACAGTTGTCCAGGCCCATAGCCTTTCCCAATTTGCCCAAGCTTTGGCTTGGGGATATTTTTGGGCTTAGTTTGGAGACAAAGACTACATTGTTGGGTCACTTAAATGACTGTCCCCTGTAAATTTCTGGCCATAATTCTGTCCTTTAAATAATTGTAAAAAGCATCTACTCCCCAGGGTGTTAGTGACCATAACAAATAGGAGAGGATGACAAGTTTTCCTTTTCCTTTCCCTGTAATCTCCCAGCCCTCCTGATTATAACTTCCCCTTTCATGCCTAATAAGCTTTCAGTAGTAACTGAATATCAACACAATCAGGTCTGTGTTGTCTAATTTTAAATCTTAATCACTTAGAAGTGACTATGGGATCCCTCTATTAGCCTTGCTCTCCTTTTCAATGGCCAATACCACGGGATTGGAGGGGGGTCTGATGCTGCAATCTCTCTGCCACTTGGGATGATTCCTGAGAGAGAAAAACATATTTTCATATGTCATCTCCTCCCATTTTGTTTTCTCCTTGGGAATAACATCAGTTGCAATAAAATCTCACAGTCTAAAATTCCAGCCAGTGGCTATCTGAGACCTTCTCCCAGCTTATACAGGGGCCACCGCTGTGTGCAAAATTTGATCAAACTTCACTTATTTTCAGTGCCCCCATACCAGACTATGGCTTTCCAGTGTGTCAAAACACAGCCTCAAGGACTAGTCTTGCTTTGACTAGTACCCATTATCTCCTTCTTCTTGTCTTATCCTGTTTCCACCCAAATCTCTCTCCACACAGCCTCACAGTCCTTTCCCAATCTTCCTCCCACATGCACACCCAAGTTGCAGGTATTGAATGTGATTTTCCACACACAAACTTTAGAATCTTAGGTTCAAAATTAGCTGGGTTAGGATGCTTCGATTTACACTGAGGGCATAGACCTTGCTCTCTCTCTGAGAAAAAATACCAAAGGTTTTCACAAGTCCTACACTGTAACAGTAATCACACAGAGTGCCAACCTCTAGAAGCTCCCAAAGCCTTGTAACACTCACAGAAAAAAAGCTATTCCACTTCTTCTCTCTTGAATGACCATACTCTCTTGTGCAGGCTCTTCCCAGTCCAAAGCTACCAATCTCCCTGCTGAGGTTCCGTATATTCATTCTAGATAAACTTGATCATTTCCTCTTTCTATCCAATAGTTCACTGGATTCACAAATTCCCAAGGATCTGGCCCAAACCACTGAAGGAGGGGAATACCTTCTATTCTTCTAGCCATGATTTAAAATATGCTCAAATCACCACACTAAAACTCTGACAGCCCACAAATACCACCCCTTTATATCTTGAATTCCCAAGGGTCAGGGACACATTACTGCACGAAGGAAGTTGCTCTGATTTGTCATGCCAGACTTACACCATTCATTCATCCCCTCCCAGTCTTCCTCAAAAACGTCCCAGTCCTCAGGGACTAAGTGATCTTCACCACAGGCTCAATTTACTATCTCACATTTAGTGTGCTCTGCCTCCCAGTTATAATACCGTGGCAGCTGTGGTACACACTTGGGGCACACAGGGCTCCTCCTGTAAGATATGCAATACCACCTATTCTCCCACTTCTTACACCAGAGAAAAACCCAAGCTGAATGCCATTCCAGTTCCCAGTGGAAGATTGTCAGCCCACACACAAAACAAGGAATTATTCCTGCTTGTCCCCACCTTAATGGATTTCTAACTTCTCTCTCAACTGGGAGTACTTCCCAGACAAGAGCCAAAGAAGAACTAGTCTGGCTTGAGTATACTCCTCCCAAAAATACCCTATCTATTATTCTGTTCTCTCACCTTGGAGTGGTCCAGTCCCCCTCTGTATTCACAAACTCTCCTGGCTCAAGCTGAAACCATTTAGACAGAGCCTGCCTAGACGGCCGGGCTCCTCCAGCTTGGGCTCGAGCTTCAACAGCCGCTTCTACCAGTGAACTGCAACAGCACAGCCAACAACACAGCCAGAGTGACAGCACAGGAAACACAGGGCAGAATTACCAGCTTTCTGCATTATAACTTTTGTCACAAGGTGTATATCTTACTCTAAAATACACAATGACCAGCAGTGGCAGGGGACTGGTTCAGCCTGAACACCAAGTGTTACAGGGAATGCCATCACTCATAAATAGGAATTCCTCACGCACAACCCGAATCCCAAAGTCAAAATCACTGTGGAGAAGGGTATCTCTTTATTAAGGGATAAAGTATTCACCTCCTTTCAACATAGCACACAGCATGCAGCAATTTAAATGGGCATCCCAATCCCTTCTGCAGCTGTTTCAGTCACCTGAAAATGAAACCCCAAATCTGAGCTTCGCTCTCGAGTCATACCAAATGTAGATCTCACCAGTCTCACACAGAGTCACCCACACAGTCAGGACACAGTCAAAATAACTATTAAAATAGCAGCAAAAAACAAGAATTTTTCCACTTCACCCCCAGAACTGCTAGCAGGTCCCCGCACACAACAAACCCTTTTTGTGGCCACTACAGTCTCTTGATGCTTGCAAGCAAAACTGCACAGGCTGAGCGCAGAACGTCTTCTGCAAGTTATCAGCTCCCTTTAAGCCAAACGTCCATCTTACAGGCTACCCCACATAATTTTAAACATACTGTTTTTTCTGTAGTCCAGAAACAGGCCTGGTCTGTCCCCATGATGAGCAGCCACGGAGCAGAGTTTCCTTCAGGAAGGTCCCAGTGGCGCCAGAGATGTCCACAGTCCAGGCTGTTCTTGCAGCCAAACAGAGGAGTCCTGCTGCGGTCTCCAAATTGATGCAGAGACAAAAACTGTCAAAGTTTAACTTAGAAAGTGATATGTTTTTTATGACTCCAGGCACACCTGCAAGAAATCTCTCACAAGAATGTGCAAAGTGCACAGGGTTCTTGTCTTTTTTATCCACAGAAGTCTTACATATTCATATAATTACCCAACACACCTATACAAATGCATTACCTAATCCCGCCTAGGCCCACTTTGAACTAAAACTAGCTCAAAGTCCTTCTACACTTGAGCAGTTCCTTCCTTCAGATGTGCCAGTGGGTGTTTGAAATGGGTCAGTGGTCTCCTAATGATGAAGTCAGGGAGCCTTCCTTGCCTTCAACTTTTTACCTTTGACCTGTAGCTATGTTTGCCAGCCTGGTTCTGGCTGGTTTCAGAGCCCATGTGCAGTTATGGTTCCTTCACTTTGAAAATATTGTAGCCGTCCATCTTGACATGTCAAAGCCAAGTAAGGGATTTGTTGTCTTAGCTCTACTGGCTCAGCTACTTTCTATATTGCTTCTACTCCAATCAATATATGCGTAGCTTCTATCCTTCAGCTATGCTCTTAACCCTTTGATTTTTGCTTCACAGCCTGGAGTGGAGGAACCTCAGATTTGCACAAGGCTGCTCTGATTCCCAGGGCTTGGATGAGGGAAATGGTGGGGTGGGGTAGGGACAAAGTGTGATTGATTGTCAGCCATAAAAGGTCTTGATTTTCATATTTGTTCAGACTGCATTAGCAGGTGCTTGAGATCAATATCATCTGGAGTTTGCTGATATAAATCTATAAACAGGAAAAGAAAATATGGGAAAGAAATATCTTCTCTCTTTTTGTTTTTAAATGAAACATGTTACAAATTGAGTGAAAGCTTAGACAAGTCCTGCCTTATGCTCAGGTTGCTGGCAGTAGCTCTCTTTCAGGCGACCTGAACCACAAATTGCTCTTACTCACAAGTTCTTTAGCATGGCTGATTAGGTCTACTATAAAATGAATTATTTACTGAATGGATTCAAGATTAACAGAGAAGATACTTTAAATGGACTACTTACTGCACAGGATAAACAACAGAAGTACAGGTCGCTTGTTGGAGTATACTCAGGTAGCTTGTTGGAGTCAGTGAGTTAGGGGATTCTCTGAATCCCTCAGGGAGGAATCAAGGTGCAGAGATTGAGCTAAATCCTTTTGATGGATTAAAATATATTGAGCCATTTACATGGCATAAAGTAGAAGTAAGTCAGGAAGGTTTAGTAGGAGCTGCAGTGCTTTTTAGTAAGTGAAAGGCTTCAGATAACACGGTAGCAGAGAGTGTTCCAATGAAGGCTATAAACACATTGATATCTTCAGTAGGGGCTCCAGGCCTGTAGTTGTAGACAGGACTTAGACATAATAAAGTAACAGTAAGAATATTGCTTACATTTCTTAGATGGAACAAGACAGATTGTATGCGTAGTTCTATATGTAAATTGGTGAGCTAAGAAACTAGAATACTAATAGGTTAATGAGTAGTGGTCCGAGCTTGCATCTTAGCTTTGTGGGAAAGCTCTATATAAGTGTTAGTATGAGGAGAGTTGGTGCTTTATGCCTTTTGCCTTTCCTGCCCCTCTGCTTGCAGCCATTGCTTTTACAGCCGTGAAACACCCGAGAAGAAGATAGGAGCTGCCGCACAGACTTCGGCCCTGCTGGGACCATGGGGGACAGCTTGTTCTCTAACTTGGGACTTTAAGCTAACTTAGCATGGATTTTGATGTCTGTGACAGTGCCTTGGAGACTGATGTGCTTCTGCAATAAACAGCCTTTTTAGCAACTATTAGCTGCTTGCTTTTTTAGAGAATTACCTGACGGATTTTAGTGCCTTGAGCACTGGAGGTAATAACCTCACAGCAGCTAGCAACACAGTGCACAATAAGGTTACCTATATTACAGCTGGTGAAGAAATAGCAGAGATCAGGAGTCAATGGAACTTACCATCAAATTGATGAGGGAGTACACATGGAGCCCTTTCACTCAGCTTCCAGAAAAGTAACCACCAACATGCATCCAGGTGTAAGAGTCCATCTAAGAGCCTCTCGTTTGTTCTGCCCAACGACCCTCGCCTGAGGCCTAAAGAACTGCAGTTTAAAGGCGCTGGCCAGGGAAGAGAAGAATGCCAAGTGACTGTTCTCAGGTGGTGCCCATCCCAACCAGGGCCGGTCTGCTCCCACAGGTGTGAGAACAATGCACTGGTCACGGTGTGTTGCTCCTATGCAGGCTGCTGCAGGACTGACCGTCCTGTTTCCACCTGCTTCTTTGAGCAACGATCTCCACATACAATAGTCCATAAATCTTCCTCCCTTTTGGCCAGTCGCCCGACGCCTTGGAAAAGACTATAAAACATACCTTCAAACTGAAGACCCCCGAGATCTCCCCGGACGGCAACGGACATCTATTGGCTGGTTCCACGAGGATCGTCTGCCCTCTTGGTAGCTATAATCCCAACCCCCTTTCTCTCTCTCTGTCTCTCTCTCTCTCCGTCCCTCTATCGCATTTTGTTGGCACTAAATAAAAGTGCATCTTTTGCAAAAGTAAACTGGTTTTGTCCCCTTGTTGTGTCTTTTGCGCTTTGAGATCCCTAAAAGAACCTATCAGGACTCCGCATGTGGTGTGGACCCTGACATTTAATTGGCGTAGTCGGCAATTCAAATTCCCTGATACTGGAGGAGTTGGGGGTTCTCTGTGCACTTTGTACCAGGGGAAGACCTGTGCCATTTCAGCCGCACCCAGCCTGTCAGTACCGTAAGGACTGAACAGTGTTGGAAAGCAAGGGAGGTGGTATTGGGTTCTTCCCACAATCTGCACACAGATAATCAACTCCATTTCAGTTATCGGAGAATTTTTTGTAAAGGATCTCAACTGTGCAAAAGATGGGACTTATGTTTTTGATTTATATGTGTTTTAAGCTGCTTGTTCAGTTTTTGATCCCCTAACCCAGGCAGGGAAGAAAGGGGATTTTCCTCAGCGAAAGGCTGGGTGTTTGTTGTTTTGGACCCCTAACCCAAGCAGGGAAGAAAGGGGATTGTCCTCAGCTAAAGGCTGGGTGTTTTCTTGTTTTGGACCCCTAACCCAGGCAGGGAAGAAAGGGGTTGTCCTCAGCTAAAGGCTGGGTGTTTGTTGTTTTGGACCCCTAACCCAGGCAGGGAAGAAAGGGGTTGTCCTCAGCTAAAAGCTGGGTGTTTGTTGTTTTGTTGTTGACTACTTGGGATTGCGAAGAGACAAGCTGTTTTGTAACTAAGGTAGTACCTCCCAAGTAGTGTGGTCTCTTCACCTGCTCCAGGGACGAGAAGGGAAACACAGTTTTAGCTGTGCCTTTTGT